>NC_135245.1:2456324-2762427 GCF_947623445.1 Clavelina lepadiformis | reverse complement strand
AGAACCCAACAACAATCGGAGTATCTTTAAAAGGTGATTTAATGTCTATGGCAAGAGCTAAAAAAGTTCCGTCTTGAAACGCGCGGGAAACTTTTTTATCTTTCACTTCGATTAAATGCCGGTTTTTCAATGCTTTGGTGAGATCAACTTCTGATAAAATTGAAAAAGCTTTTAACAATGAGTATGATGTAGGATTGTAGGCTATCGTTACAAACAAAGATACAGTGGCAGCATCTTGTGCACCAAACTTCCGGTAAATGCAACGTGACTTTACGCAGCTTGTACTATAAACAGTGTATACAGTGCATAATGATATACCTAAACATAAACCTATCAGCAAGCCTAACAATGATGAACTATACCTCCTGGGCTTTTCGAAGCTTCCGCCGTGCAGACTAAGTAAATCAGCGCAATCAGCACAACGCAATGTTTTTCCATCCTACAGTGTCTGCTGAAAGCTAGCAGCGAACACTTTCTTGTCTTGAATACCCTGGTCGACGTTGTAGAAGCTTCGACAGCAGCAACTCTGTTACCAGCAAGTGATCGATTGTTTAGCAACGGGCGGTATTTTGAGAACAGTTGTTCGAGCTTGTAGGTGCAAAGTTAACCTGGTTTTGGCGACAGTTTTTGCGCTTCTTCAAACCGGACATGAGCAGCAGAAAAAAGTTGTATTTGTCTGTAAAACCGTAGAAAAAGCTGAAAAGTCGTATATAGTTTTGATTTACAGTTTAGAAATGGACAATTCCGGGTATAAGGCTAATCTAACAAATAAAGACCATTCTAACAGCTCGAAATCATAACGTGGGATGGGAGACAGCACTCATTAACGGAATGAAGAAAGTAACGAATCTATGGAAAGTCGCTATATCATGGAAAACGAAGAACCTCGACCAGAACGTGTTGTCTACGACTCATGAGTAGTTTCGTGGTGGTCTTGGGATTCAACGTCGGTATTTCACGTTTTCTGCGGCAAGTTTTATTTTACCCGCGCAAGCGGATTCGCGTGGAAGGTTTGTCTTGATTCTTCGCTTTCCGCGAATAGTATATTGACAATATTACATCAACTCATGACTTCTGACTTCATGCAAATAAGTGTAACATGTCTCCGATTTCACCCTTCATTCATTCCGTTAATGCTGTCCTAACTGGTTTAATATCCCGACCTTTTCCTACTTGCGAACCCCCTTGCTATGCAATAATTCTTTTATCGCGGGCCCCCAACTTGAAATCGTTACTTAATAAGCTATGTGTGAGGAAGTAAAGTATACCTTGCGAGCCCAAGGCCTGGTACCACTGCTGTAGATCGTCCTGGATCCAGGGATGTCTGATTTGAAACACTCGCGGTTAATTGAAACGAAATGAAAGAACCACGTCACCGAATGAAAGTGTCAGGTGGCATAGAAGTTTTGTTTTCGTCTGGCTCGTATTGATCCAAAACAAACGTACAAGCAGCCTGAAATGTTGTAAGGTTTATTGAACAATAAGGAACAATTTTCTTGGGCTATACCTACATTGTAGTGAGAAAAGCGGTTTCCTTTTCATCTGACAAGCTTGGAGAGAAGTTTTCTGCAATACATTATGTTAAATATTTTGCTGTTGTAGTGGATGTAACTATTTCCACACGTACCAAACATTTTTCTCGCACAAAGGCAATTCCATCGTTGGAAAAAGTCGTCACGCGACGTTTGTTTCTATATTTACGTCATAATCCCCAACACGTTTAAGCGCTGAGGTCAATCTGAAAGATACTGTCAACAGATAAGAACCGAACTTTACGCAGCACTGAGACTGGTTTTACTTCTACCCGGTTACAAATAAAGTGCGGTAAACTTTAAACAGCATTATGCTGTAACAATCGCAGTTCAGTTAAAGTTAACGATATGTTTTAAGCAGCTGGGATAAATTTAGCATCAGCTTTTTGAATTGCTCAGTGTTACTGTTAAGTGACGTAATTTGCAACTTAAAATAGAATAGGGCAATTTTCTGAAAAACAGCGTTATTGCTAAGCCAGTCGCCACAAGTTGTTTACGAGAGGGTCGCATATTTGTATGAATAACAGACTAATACATTTATATTATGAGATACATTCGAAAGAGCAAGAATAATTTTATTTATAAAAAATGTGTTTACGTACGCTATCTTTTCTATAGCTTTGTCTATTCATTGTTGTATTTGCTACAATAATTAATTATAGTTTTCCAGCGTATTCCTACGATATCATGAGCGCATTCCTTTGATGGAGTAAAATACGCGCCCTTGAAAACAATATTTTTCTACTTTGCTAGAAGTAAATCTACTGTGTTAAGTTTGTTTATAGGCAACTGTGCACGGAATGTGTTCAGTGGAATAACTACACCAGTGGCGCATTTTGTGACGCAGTGGGCTGGCGAAGGCAGAATGCAGCTTGGTGAATTGGTTGGTAAACAGTTCATGAACGGAAAAGTTAACAAACTATTTCGAGTTGTAGGCACGATGGTAGCAAAAGATCTAATCAGTTTCTTTGATGCCAGGGCGATATAAAGTTATGTTTGCTTCGTAATTGCACCAGGTACTCGAGGTTATCGCCATTGTTGGTGAAAACAATTCGTCGTGAACGAAGTATGTCTAAAAATAACGCTAAACCATCAGTTAAAGTTTCTATAATTGCAAATGAAGTTTCTAAATTTCATGGACATCATACGTCGAACACCGATGATACGATTTTCAGCTTTCGCGATGTGCATTTATAATTTATAAGAACAAAAAAAGCAATTAAATGCAGCCTAACAGCAGTTAAAAAGAAGCCATAACAGTGATATAGTAGATAGCATCATCCGATAAACTTTCTTCAACATATAAGCTAATTAACATTATCATGTACATAAAGGAATTTTCTCCCCGTAGATGTCGCATGATTCATAGTCTTAAACACCGTTTGTCGTCTGCACACCTACGTAGTCCAGCGACCATAATTGGGCCAATTTCTTTTAGCATGTTTTATCGGCAATTGGTTGTCACTTAACGACGATTAATTTTTCGCGCTTCCGGCAAAAATATGTAAATTGAGTCACGTGTTGTGACTGGTGACCTCAAAATGTTCCGTAAACGCCACAAGGTGTTGGTGGATTTGTGGTGACAGTTGGTGACGAAATGATAAAAATTTTCAAACCTCGTATTTATGCTTATTTGGAGGCAAAAATTCACAGAGCTAAATTGAGTCAGAGCGAGACAAAGCAGCTTTGCTAACTATTTTGTTGCCTAAGGGTCATTGCTTCAAGGCTAAAAATATTGGTAATAAAATTTGAAACCCGTTTAATTAATAAATATTTAAGCTCGCTTTTCTACGATTTCAGAACTATAAAGAAGATGATCGAAGGATAATTCAATAATCGATGCCTACACCATGTAGGCTACCTGAAAGTGCGTCAACGGTCTAATTAGAATGTTATTTTGCGGCAAGAATTCCCCATTAAAAAAAATCGTCATATTTATAAATATCATAATTGTCATGACTTCGTTTTTTAAAGTTCTTTGTGTATTAGAGAATGTTCTAAAACTACTACTGGATCCTCAAGAGTTAAATCACACGTTGGAAATTATTGTTATGTAGAAAGTGCAAGTAATTACCTAAATCAAAGATTTACTGATACAAGTAATTTGATATTTGAGCGATCAACGTTGGGAAACGTGGAAATATTTTTTCATAGTTTTAACAAGTTTCTGGTTGATGCGACTCAAATTTGGGAAGCTTTAGGCCGACAGTAATAGACTGATAACATATACGCCCTTAGCTATTGCAAGCGCATAAACAATTGACGATCTTCAAAAACAACTTTGCCGACGCTATGGCAAGAAGTAAGATCACTGTCGCATTCTGACCTAAAACCTTCGGGCGATGTAGGGTTCTGCGGGCGATAATTCCGATAAAATTGCAAAATGTTTAAGCAATTATGACCGAGGTGGTCGCTGAAGTTGGCATAGAATAACGCCAAAGCTACAGTATGTCAACAGTTAGAGTTGAAACAATGAAAACTGCCTCTGTACAATCGTTGATTAGAGATAACCTTATTATGTAGGGTGATTCGTTATTGATCTAAAAACTTAAACATTTGTCTTTATTGACTTTATTCAACGAAATAAAAAAGGAGCGACAAAACAGAAACATCCCTTTAATTGATGCTTAAATCGTGATGTGAACAGACGTAGTATTTTTCATTCTCTGGTAGGAAATTTTTGTCTTCGGCCAATAGCCTATAGAGCTTGGAAAAACTCTGTTCCACTAAATCAGTTGTTGGTTGGCAACCTTGTAGCAAGCCGTTGCTTGATGAATAGAGCAACGTAATAAATGCGTCATAAATATATGATATTGATAGTCAAAATTCTATACTCTTTACAATCATTTGTAATATACAACCTATTTTTATTATCTTTTCTGGAATATTGAAAAGTAAAAGTGTAAAGAAAATATTATGCAACAAAATTTGCATAACCTGTGTGAAAACGTAAAATGTCCTAAAAACAGAAAAACTGACTTTAAAAAAAGGTATTAACTTTGAATCGCCCTACTTATTAGCTCTAAATGTTAGTTAAAACGATAAAAGGTTATATGATCAAAACACAAAATATGTTAATGGTTCAGTTGCAAGAGCCCAAGTGGCCCTTTTTTGTTCTTTGGTGCTCGAGGTGAAGGCAGGAGCACTAAATCTAACGGAGAGGAGACAGAAGTTTTTAGGATGCATGTTGTAGCTAATATATCGGCATAATTACATTATGCCTTATTTGTTTTGGTTGGTTACTTAATTGGTTTTAAAATATTATCTTAAAGGAACAGGCGTCTTAAGATAGAAAATGCACTTGCAGCTTTTTATTAAATTTTCTTTTCCTATTTTTATTATCTTTTGCAGGCAATAAAGATTTGTAATAAGTACATTGTTCATGTTTGCTTATAGCCAATGCAGTGAATACTCATAGAATCTTTCAGACAATGCGATGATGAAGCTTTTAACTGCTGTTTTAACACTTACATACTATCATTCACAGGTAACTAAATTAAAAGATATTCTAACGATGTAAATTCCAAAAGTAAATGATTTCATTTTAGATTGATCATTAACTAATGGATGTAAAACAATTTGTTCTTGGCAGTGTTCATGAGTCTGTACAACGTCATTGTAAGTCGGTTTTCGTATTCGTCGGAAAATCTTACAATCACTGAAACTACCCCTCAACCACTCCCCACAAGTCCCAGCATAACAAGGCCGGACTCATCTTACTACCCGTTGTCCACCAAGATTTGCGCGTGCGCTTTAGCGGCTGGATCGACGTACTTAACTATGACGTTAGCCTGGCACGCCATGAGAACTTGGAGACAAGCTTTCGTCTCGAAAGTTAATCATTTATGCCTGTTTTCTTCGTTTGCGACGACGCTATTTTGTCTGAACACATTGCTTATGATATGGTCCCAGTTACCTATGCAGGTACTAGCTTGGATGCACGGAGCTTTCTACTGGATTAGCATATCCTTAACCTACACGATCTTGTGGGCACGCCAGAGAAAATTTTACTCCGACGACCTGCTGAGCCAAAACATCACCAGATGTCACAAAGTCATGAGCAGTTTGGTAATCTTTGTCATTTATCTCTGCTTTGGCGGCGTCGTGATATCGTTTCAGTTAAAAATGAACAGCAGCTCTTGGATTTCTCTCGGTGGAGTTGATAATATACTACCAGTTGGAGTTCTTCTAATCTTTATTTGTTTTGTCAGTCAGTTTATTTTGTTATTTTTGCTGGTGAATCCCCTAATAGGAGAAGACAACACAACGCTTTGCGAAATTCTGCGATTCAAATTGAAGAAAGACATTCACAAAATGGTGGTGCGGCTTGCCTTTTGTGCACTTGTTTGTATTTTTACCACGATAATAACCAGCGCAATTGTACTCTTAAATTCTGCTAAAATCATAAACATTTTCTGGGGTCATCTTGTTGCCCTTGACCTTTTAATAAACACGGTGACGACTGTGTGTACTTTTGCCAATTGGAAACAAAAATTTTTTCCTTATATCTCGTTTCATAAATAATTCTTTTGTTTTGTTTATCAACTGATTTAATGTTTATTGTACAAGCATTTTTTCCTGATCCTTGTCGTCAACAAAACCACTTAGCTTCGTATGTTTAAGTATTTTTTAAGTGTCTACATTCATGCTTTAATATCGCCTCGTGTTCTTCAAAAACTTCTGTAATTATTTATTTATTTCGTTCTAAAGCACGTGACATGATGATTGACAAATCCAGCGGGTATTCAGGTAAGTGGCTTGTATTGCTTTGTTTTTTCAAGTTTCCTGTATTTGCATCGACATTTGCATTATATGTGCATTTTATTGTATTTGTGTTCATATCTCGTGTTTCGTGCTAACTTTAACTCGGAGAAAGACGCAAAATACAAACAGCAAAAATTTCTCCTCTGGTGAGGTATTTCGTGTTGAACAGAGTTTTAAAAATAGCTTCACTCCAGGAACAAAAAATAAACTTGCTATTCCAAATTAGGAACCGAAAAGTATTTGATCACGTGCTTTGATAGTATAATGAGCTATTCGCGAACATGAAAGTTCTACCAGTGCAACATAAGCTTGTCGTCACAGTAGATGGTTATCTTACAGCCTATCTTAATTACAATGATCGAGAAAAACATCGCAACCATTTTTAAGCTTGAATTGTGTTTCGCAAGTCAAGTCGGGTGTTTTGGAAGAAATGACTCGAGTCATTTGACAAATAAGACTCGAGTCAAATCAAGTCAATTGCTATCTGAAACCAAGCCATACGGAAGGCAAAAACATTGTTTATCTCAACAAGAAACGTCTGAAAACTCAATTATTTTACGTTTCGCTCATTTCAGGAGGCGTGAAAGAACACTGGAATTTTAAACCTAGCTTTTAAAAATTTTGCCCCTCCTTTAATTTTCTACGTAATACTGGATACGCCACTGCTTATACTGTACCTATTTTTACATTTTTACTTTAAAAACACACGGAGCTAAAAGGAGATATCGAGAATATACGGTTATATAGACACCACCTTTTCCTCATTGATTGATTTCCGTTAATAGAGAAACCTGTGTGTCCTTATGCTTACGCAAGAAACAATAACCAGGAAGTCATAGATATACAAATTGCAGCTACAGTTAAACATCTTCCAAGCATTTTAAACTGCAAGCATGACGCTGTAGTAAAACGTTTTGTAGCGTAACTAAAAATACTGCTGGTAGTAGTAAACATTTTGCTTATAAGTTTTGTACATTAGTTTAAAACAAGGAAAAAGAGTATTTTTTTAGGTCTGGTTTGAAACTTGTTATTCTGAACTAAAATGAAAGGCAGCCAACATTGGGTACAGCAAATACTAAGAAATACTGTTAATACAGTGTAAACAAAAACTATATGGTTTTGCGCACCAAACACATCGTTATTAACGTGATCACTTATCAGTATCATGGCGATCTAAAGAGTCACTACTCTCAAGACCAAGAAAGAAAAGTAATCGAAGTAGGATATAGGATTTTATTATGTATAGAATTTCGTTAAAATAGTAATTGACTAATATGTCGAAGACCCAGATTTACTACATCACACCAGCATAGATTTAAGATCGTTTTGATTTTATTTCCAACAGCTTTAGGGTTAATTTTTACTACGTTGCTCTATTTCTTACGCTGTTTATTTGCTGTAGTTTCCTATGTTTAATTGATCCAGGGAAAGACCGTGTGAGCAGGTCTACTTCAAAACTGATAAGTCATAGAATAGCTGTGGAATGGAACGGTAAAGCTTTGAAGTGACAAGCCATGTCGTTGGTTTGGAATCAGTCATCCATAACGAACGTATCAGCGACCATTGGACCAGCAACAACACAAATATGTGACGTTGATTATTGGCTTTCGTCGATAATTATGGCATCTGTGCTTGAAACTATTTCACTGTACATTTTAACTACACTTGCAACTTTTTTTCTGGAGGTCGAGAAACCGGAGAAGCATTTCTTGGCTAAACCATTTATGCCTGCTTGCGGCATTATTACCTTTTCTCTACTGCACCAGCACTCTGCTGGCATTGTTACCCGAAGTCAAGAACCGTGCTGTGACTTGGACCCAAGCAGTGTTTTATTGGACTGGTATTTCTTTAAACTATACCATTTTATGGTTACGACAAAGAAGATTTTATTCGGATGAATTATTGGACAATAAAGTGAGCAATTGCCACAGGATAGTTAGCAGTGCTGTCATCATTGGGATCTACATATTTTTAGCTATACTCGTGTTTGCTTTTCTGTCTATAGTTGATTTCACGCCCTGTGCGACTTTGCGTGGTATCAACCACATTTTACCTGTTGTAAGTATATTTATGATAGCAATTTTTGTATTTCAAATTTTATTGCTTTATCTACTTGTTAGCCCACTGAGAAGTGAGGACGGGGTAAAGTTATTCGACCTATTATGTTTTAGACTGAAGAAAGATATTCACAAAATGGTCGTTCGTTTAGCGTTTTGTGCAACGATATGCATACTTACAGGTATAGTGATGTGTGTTGTGTTATTATTTATTTCAACGAAAACGCTTAAAACCAACTGGCTTAATGTGGTCGCGCTTGACTTGATTGTAAACACAATCTTTGTTATTTGCACTTTTAAACGTTGGAAGACCAGGTTGTTCCCCTTTTGTGAAACCAACGAAATCGTAAGTCTGGATAACGACACCATTTCTTTGATAATAACGCCAATAACTTGCGCTTTTATTCTGGTTCCCTGCTTGAATTTTATATCCTCTCCCACTATCTACGAAACCGTACCTAATGACGTCATACATAGGGTAAAGCAACCTGGCATGGCATGGGTTCATCCCTTATGTGCACAGTGTTTGAGATAGACTGAAAGAACTGCCTGTAAATGTGTGGCCTCTAGGTTGTGCAAAAGGAGGTAGGCGCTGCTCGGAGGAAAAGAACTTTGCACTTTTATTTTTCTTCCTAATATTGTTTCCACTTTTCATGCGTTAAATAGAGAGAAGGAGTGCGTTTACTTTAAAGGGGTTTCATCTTGCACACCAAGAAAGGAAAAATGCCAAATGGAATTGAAACATACGTTGTTGAAATTGTTTTTTACGTTCAGTTTATACTCTATACCTGTTTGGCTCAAACATCAACGAATTTTGTAACATTCCTGAGCAATTTAGTTTTATTTTTATATAACGGCATTTGGTCTACATTGGGTCATCCGCACATTGCCTGTATTACAAGCACAACCTTATAGTTTCCCAGCCTTTGCCAATTTTCAAAATAAAGCGCAGTTTGTTGCATCAGGAAGAAATATTACAGGGTTTTCAGGTCCTAAGGCTCGTTTTTTAAAGTTAAATACTTTCATAATTCTACACACTGGTGGACCTAGTCAAAAATTATTTGAAAAAAGAACGTTTCTCCAACAAACGTCAACGATATTACTAGTTACTTGGTCTAAGTTCAAGGAATTTCCACTCCATCAGCATGATTGTACCTTGTAAGTCGCAGATGACGTGTAAAATGCATAGTGGAAATCCAAATGTTTAAAGAACTGAGCTTTTTCAGTCACATAACAGCTACAAATAGCAATGCAAAATATTGTCATGCCAATAAGGTATAAAAGAAAGTAGCAAAACCTTAATCATCTATACATTGTTATATAAGAAGCAATTGCCAAACTATAGACATCCGGAGTGTTTCTAAAGCGTCAGTTATCGTGATATTACAGCTATTAATCAGAGCAGTTCTACTGACTACCAGCTGCTAAAATTAGTTGTTTTCTTAAGAGGTACTGTATATTAAATAGCTTAAGTTTTAAACTGTTTAGCCTACAGAGGAGTCTATTTTGATACGTAAGATTTGAAAATTTAATTAATAGGATATCTATTGGATCACTGTAAGTCAAAAATAGGTGAAGGATTAAAGTTCTAAAACAAGTTGACTTTACATCGAGAAAGAATACCGGACAAAACATTTTTGATAATAGAGGTTAAGCAATTATAACCAAATAATGGCCGAGAACTCCGTCATTAACGACGAATTTGGGATATATCTTTGCCAATAACTGCTTAATTAGGCCTACTATAATATTTCAGAAAACTTTTTGTCTAATAGATATATTTTCAAAGGACTTTTTTTGATTTTAGGTCAAGGTCAACTTGTTTTAGCCTTTGTCCTTCGCGTTTTATGAAGAGTGTGGACATCTGTTTTACATGATTGCCTATGCCCTATGGCAATTTCGGATTAATGAACAATGCTAACTTATGAAGGATAGGTATAGGGTAAAGTACTGTAATGCATAAAAATGGCAACTGCGGTGTTGATTTCCAACCAGTCCTTTGTATCCAGCATGCCAGAGACGACTACTAGAGCAGCAAGAACAAGAACATGTTATGAAAATCATTTTCTTTCTTCGATAATTATAGCATGCGTACTCGAATTGATATCACTCTACATTGTGACGTCACTTGCAATTTTCTCCTGGAAGGCGAGAAACCAAAAGGGTATTTCGAAGACAAACCAAATGTGTTTGTTTGCTGCACTGAGTTCCTTTCTATTTTCTACAATCACCTTGCTTACGTTTTTGCCTGGATATCCATTTCACATCGTGATTTGGATCCAAACGGCGTTTTACTGGGTTGGTATTTCACTGACTTATACCATTTTATGGGTGAGACAAAGAAGGTTTTACTCAAATCCACTGTTGGCCAATAAAGTTGGCAAATTTCACCGAATCTTGAGCAGTCTTGTCGTAATAGGGATCTACGTCTTCTTGGCTGCGCTCTTGTTTACATTTTTGTCGAAAGTCTATAACATACCCTGCGCACTTTTGCAAAATGTTGAAGATATTTTACGGATAGTAATTGCATTCATAATTGCAATTATTGCCTTTCAAATGTTATTGTTTTATCTTCTAGTGAATCCATTGAGAAGTGAGGATGGGATAAAAACATCTGACATATTGCGTGTTAGGTTGAAGAAAGATATTTACAAAATGGTCGTCCGTTTAGCGATTTGTGCCACCGTGTGTATATTCACGACAGTATTGATGTGTGCCATGATAATAATCATATCAACGGATGCAATTCATACCAGCTGGGTAAATGTTGTCTCAATTGATTTAACTGTAAACATAATTTCTATAATTTGCACTTTTAAAAAAATGGAAAACAAGGTTGTTCCCCTTTTGTGAAACTGCTGAAACAATACACGTCAGAATGAATGATCAAACCTCGACTCTTCGATCAACTGTTTGAGAAGAGTGCTTTTGTTTGTTGCGCGAATTGTGCTCGAATTTTTTAAAGCTGGAAACCTCTCTCTTCATCGAAGTAATCTTGGTCGCGTAAATTAATTCTTAATTGCATATTAAGATTTTTACTGTAGCGTTGGTTTATAGCTCATCTACAAGGTGCTTTGTTCACGACAGACAACGGTTTTTTCCGATGACTTTTTTGGCGACACAATCTTATTCTTGCCTTTTCTTTTCACTTTGGTGCCATCGTTTTCGAATTTAATTTTTTTATCAAACTATACGTACTCTGTTTATATGTAAATCAGTAACTTGCTTTATTCCAGTAACACTGTTACTTGCTTTACATATTGTACTTTTTCTACAAATATATATCGCTGTATGTTGTGTATAAATCGTGATTTTTTCCTGTTAAAGCTCGTTTTGAATATGAACAAATTTTCTAAACATCAATTTGCAAAAAATACCTTGATGTTTAGGTTTAAGCAACATATTTACAAGGTGAAGAATTGTAATGAATGTTTGTGTCATGGCAGGGTTATTTGCCTCTTTACCTACATATACTTCACCTGCAAATGAAGACAAGAAAGTTTCGAACACTGTTCGTGTTAGACATTATTTCAATTTGCTAAATTATGTCTGTTTAATTAAGAAATCCACGGAATAATCTAACTTCCATAACTTACCTTATAGTAAGGGGCAAGTCCAAAATCAAGTTGGTCTTAAATCAAAGAGTAGTTGTCAGTCAATATACTGGGTAAAGGACTTTAAGAAATATCAACTTAGTGGCGACTAGACAACGGTATCTCTATCAGAAGGTCGAAAATGAAGTAACGTAACACAAATGACTAATTCGTTAAAGGATATACTGTTATTGCCTAATCATATGTACAAAGGTCTCCTGACTTCTGAATGTTAGTAATTGTTGTATCGTGGAGTAAAAATGACAGAAATAACAATGCATTTCGATCACGTACAACTTGCATAGTTATTTAATCATAACCACAGTTAGTAACCTTTACACAGTACTCATAGCAGTCATTTCAGAGTATTTGACTCAACACGTCTATGATATGCAGACGGCAAAATGGAACAATTACGTTTATCGTATTTTCATTGATTCATTTTGACATTGTTCCCAGCGTCGACTCTTTTGTTCGTCAGCGTTCTCCTATTGTCAATCATTCAGCGATCCTGAGCCTGGTATTTTCTCCATCCGTTCTAAACATGAAAACAACGTAAAATACAATGAATATCGGGCTAATGTTTACAGGTTAGAAGTTAGATCCTTCAGTTTTCTATCTTGCCGTTTTTTTTAACATATTTTCTTCAGTGTGTCAGTTTTTGGTAATTATATCCGTTATTCTTTAACATTTTATGGAGCAGCATACATAAAACTACCTTTCTTAAGCTCACTAGACATGGCATCATTAAACGAACGCAGTAGGATGTCCTTTTTTCCCTTGTCAAGTTTTCTATCTCTCGGAGGTATTCATCTATTCGTGACTAAAAGAAAATTAAGCAACATCAACATATAATATATAACTGAAAAACACTGTTTTCTGATATTACTCTCTCGATGTTGCCATTTATATACCTCTTCTTTGATATGATCAAGATCTTTGCCAATAGTTGTCAACAGCCTACAGATAAATTCGAGTGATTCATTATCTCCGTCTTTTAATAAGGACATTATGCAAGTGTGCATGATAGATTCGGTCAACAACTTCAGTTTGAAAAGCTCAGTGAAAAATCGAACGTTTCTTAACATTCTTTTCCGCTTTTTGTCTTCAGCAACCTTCAAATCCTCTTTGCATTGTTTTTTCGTTTCCTATGTTGGTTTAACCAAAGAAAAATGTAAATAGGAACTACGAAAGATTGGTAAGTTTTGTTGAAAGCTTTAATGTTGTTTGCTTACAAGTGTGGTCGCCTCTTCTGATTTCTGTCGAAGTTTGCTGATAACATTTTCGTTCTGACGATCCTTCTCAAACTCACGCTGGCATCTGGTGAGCAAGACCTTGCTAAATTCGACGATGGTTGTTTGATGCTGGGACTGAACTGACGTTCCCGGAATGTCGACTATTACTCTACAATTGCTCCACAATTGCGACAACGTGAGGCACATTTTCGCGCACTGGTACAACAACTCGGGCTTGTTAATTGTCTGCATAAGAATCAGTTGGTTAATTACCTGAACAAACGGTGATGACATTCACTGCAATCGACTTTTATTAATGGAATTGACTCTGCGGAATTGTGAATTATAATGTGCATGATGTAAACAGCCGGTGCTTTTGCAACGATAACTAACAATCATAACTAAAAATAAAATAATAAAGAATGTGAAATAAAATAAAAAAGAAATATTGAATAAATGGTCCTAAGAGTTTAAAGTTCAAACACCAAGCCCACTGTTTTAGATCCAAATTAAGAAAAATTAGGCAAAAACGATTTTTGCCAAGGTTAATGGACATAGGATTACATTTTCATCCAACGCAATAATAAAACAATTTTTAATCCAGAAATTTAACATGAGCCTAAATCTGATCAAAATACAGTTATTTGCACATGCTTAGTTTTAATTGGCAATGAAAAATTTGATGAACACATATAAAAGTTTGTAAAAAATGTTAATTGTGTTAAATTCTAAGTTTTCCCGGTGAGATTTATCAAACTTTAAGGAAAAAATTGTGATGATTTATCCATTTATAAGACCAAAAAGACCATTTTTTAAGTCCAAATCCATGATCACAACTGTAAAACTGTTGTAAACTGCAAACAAAGTTAAACAAACCGGTGTGGTAAAGATGGAAGTTTATAACTTACCTTTTCAAAGATTTGGTCAATGACCCACTTTAAATTTTGTTCTGAATTGATTGGCAGTTTTTGGAATTCTGCCATGAGTTCGCTGAATCTCTGTGGAGCCAGTTTTTTCAAAATCGATCTCACTTGGGGTAAAACATCCTGAGATGACAATTCATTGCATTGTTACATAACATGTAAAGACTGTGACACCAAAAGCATAACTGAAAACAAAACATCCGCTTAAAAGAAATTGACTTAATTATTTTCACTGAATAATACTGAAAAACTCTTGCCCCGGCAGATCGATCGAAAGTATTTGTTGTGGCAACTTTGGCCACTCGAGCAGCAAAGTCTGCAGCAATCTGAGTCTCAAGAGATGGTTGCACCGGCTGTGGAACGACAAGTTGAACACAATTAAAATGGCTTTCAGAAAAAAATAAAATAATAATAAAAAATTATCCGAAAACTTACCACACTTGGTATAGCAGGAGCAGTGGTAGATCTTGCTGAAGGAGATGTCCCTCCTGATTGCTTTCCAGGTAGCAAAATATCATCTGTGACATCCTTTAATGAATCCGTATCACGAATTGTAATTGCCTTACGCACCCGCCCACCAGAATGTTGCTGAAATTAAATTCCTTTTTTGCAGTGGGCTGACTAGCCTAGACTAGCCTAGCCTAGAAAACTGTAAATCTTTCTAATCTTTCTCAATCAGTAATGCTTTTTAAGGAATATCAGAAATTATGGTAATAATCTCCTTTTCTGCAAGCTTAGCACTATTTTCTTATCTATACAGTTAGATGTTGAAGTAAATTGCGGGAACAGCTATGAGGAATTACCTTTATGCTTTGTGATATGAACGTAATTTTTTCATTAGTTTAAAGCAAGGCTATAATGGAAAAATATTATCATTTCGACAACTTAAAATTTCTCTATAATAAAATTTAACTAAGTCAGACGTCTTTTTGCCAGTAATTTCTGTAATCTATATCATTTTGCTTGCTAGCACCTTGTAATATTGTTGCACGTTAATAACCCCTTGGTGTCCCCAAATATCTTTTCCTGAATCCCAAGGGGCTCAAAACCCTCAGGTTCTTGTTAATCTTAGGTTACTACATTTAGCTTAAAGGCATATTAACTGGACATATTTATGACATAGCTAATTAGCTCTTGGCAGCCACAGAACAAATTTGCATTCTTGCACATTGGTGGTGACAAGTTGTCTATACAAAGTGCTGAAATATTCAATACTCTCAAAATTAAGATAATCTTTATTTTAAAAGAGAAAATATTATGTTATTCCCAAGAAAACTTCTGTTCTGATAATCTCATTAAGTTACCTACCATAGTTGTGGTGCTGTCATAATATTGAGGGACTGGCTGCATTGGACCTTGCTGATGGTAAAATGTTGGTGGTTGTGTCGCTGCAATAAACAAGCATAATAATATAACTGACACATAATGTTGTTATATAGCATAATACAGAAAGATACCATAAATGTTAAAAAATTATTTCAAGGTTAAGAGCTTCAAAATATTAAACCTCCATTCCAGTAAAATTTATACTCACGGAAATAATGCGGCGAGGTGACTTGCATAGGTGTGCCTGTTTGTACACTGTTGGGTGGAACAAATCGAGAAGTTCTACCAACCTAAATGAAGAAGTACATCGCTTACAAAAAAGTTAAAACATGAATGTTTAAATTGAGTTGAATGGCAAAGCCAGTAAGCATTAGACACCAACAAATTTAAGCTTGAGAAAAATAGCATGACTTCTGTCACATTCCCAGTCAGTGCAGTGTAACTGTGTCTTATAATGGATGTAAACATGTAAAACAATATAGAAAAATATAAAAAGGGCACAAATGCTTAGCTAAGCAGAAAGCCAAAAAAAATTAATAAAGGATTATGTTATCGTTTTTTCCTAACCTAAATATACGGGCAGTGTACTTTCCTGTTCTATAGTTTGCAAATCTCAGATGCATTAACATAAATTAACTATACTTCAGTTTAAACCTGATTTACCCAAAAGCAATATAACATGCTTTGCATACATACAGTTTATACTCACAATCAAATGTACATATATGCAATGTTTATTAATTAAAAGTCAACCTTTAAAGTGCTACTATATTCATATTGTGCCTTATTAATTATATAGAGGTTGACACGGTTCAGCGATCATCAAGTTTTGCATAGAAGCTAAATCAGTTTAATGTCCTAAAGAAGAATAGATATTGCTCACTAACATGTAATAAACCAAACACAAATTAACGAGCCACCACAGCAAACAAAAGACAAGTTGGACAACGGAACAGAAACTTTGAAATGTAAACACAGCAATTTGTTGAGCAAATGAAATGATCAAAAAGGTATATTAATATTACCAATCAACATTACATGTGAGGGGTTCCAAGAACTGACAATGACCAACAATGTTAAAGAAGAACAGAAGACTTCTGTCGCTTGACTAAAATTTAGTTGTTAATATGGATTTCACACAAGTTAGCTAACAATTCACCTTCATATGACATTATTTTATCATGAACATAAACAAATGAATGAATTTGATAACTCTCTGTGAAAGCTGTACTTTTGAGAAAAGAAAAACGCAACAAAGAAGCAGTTTTGAGGTTGCTGTACAATAATGTAGTGTTTCTTTAAACTACCGTATTTTTTCGAATAGAAGCAGCGGCTACTATTTTTATTTTTGATCATTTGCACAACTTCTACTTTTTAATTGATTGAGACAGTACCACAAAAAAGTACCTATCGCAGAAGCTCATGTATGTGAGCAACTTTTCATAATACTTTGGCAAACCATAACGGCTTCTAATCGAAGGGCGGCTTTTGTTCAAGGTTGACTTTTAATGAAGAAACTATGGTATTCATGTGCAGGATTGTCCAAAACAAAATTTTTACATGTCTGACTAACTTAGGCAAATAGACGAGTTAGACAACGACAACTTAGCTTAACTTGATGACACAGTAAACGATACGATATCAGCCAGGACCAAACAATATACGGCACGATGACTTGGGCAAGTGCTACTGTATTATGTCTGGGGGTGATTTTGGTGAACATGTAGATTTATATCCATAACAAATTATAAACAGCTTAATGCAGCATTCTGTAACATAACAAATAACTCTTAGCTTACCTGTGGCTGTGGTTGTGGCATGTAGTAACCAGGAGTCATTATACCGGGGTTTTGTGGCACGCTTGCCATAAATGAAGCATTCGAATTTGAGTGAGCAGCAAATTTTGGTATTGTAGTAGGTGTGTACACATTCTGTGAATGAACCTATAAACCCAACAAACTGCATTTTCAAATCACCATAAATTACAAATAACTGTTAAAGTAATAAGAACAAATTAATCCATTGATTGTATGAAAAACTGTAGTAAGATTATGCAACACAATGTTTCACCCAGCAAATTATACACCTTTAGTACTGGTATATGTAAGGGTAGATTAACGCAGACAGATACAAACAATACAAAGTAACTTATAACTAAAACTTATCTGTAACCTACAATAAAGCGCAAATTCTATTTTACCTGTGTCTGTTGCGGTGGAGGAAAAGGCATGCTCTGATTCGGTTGAAACATGTACATTCCATTTGACTTTCCAGTTGATGACACGGTTACATGAGAAGTGTTCAATTCCGGTGTTCCTCCTCCAGATGAAAAAACATGTTGGTTCATATACTGCCCTGGTTGGTGGGGAGACTGTGCAGGCTGAAAGGCGCAAAGGTTTAATTTCATTAATAAATTCTTCATCTTTTTTAACCCAAACTACACAGTCGCTAAACCTGAACATGTAACAAGCAGGAACACTTGCAATACACTTATTGTTATTACGTAACCCTGGCTATTGGTTCAGTTTCAGTGTTTCTTGTTGTATGTCTGATGACATGCACACACACAGACACACTTAAACACTGGTTATTGTATAAATATATAGCATTGGTTATTATGATGCTCACCGCAGTCACCGGTGGTCTTTTTACCACTTTGAGCACAAGGCACAACATATGGTAAATATGATCGAACACAGCACATGAAACAAGTTCCTCACAGTATTAATTTTTACCAAAATGAGGTCAAAAATTGACTACTGTTGCACTAATTAATTAGTACAATTGGCAATAGTATTCGTGTGATATACAGTTGAGTTTAAGACTATACACCATCGCCATATAACATGTCTTTACAGAATTATGCTGAGGTGAAGAGAAGTTACACAATTTTGTTTTATCTTTTAAGCTACGAGTGTTTCTTGTGTTCCCCAAAGCACAATTAGGTAATAGTAAACTGTATTAGGTACTGTATGTCTCCTTAACCATTCAAACCAGTATTCAGCTTGTGAAGAATGTGCAGATGAAACAGAAATGTAAAACACACTATCAGAATTTATACAATTCAATCTTCTAAATAACATGTCTACAAAGAAGAAAATTAACCCTACTTGTCTATCAGGTGCTTTCGGTTTCCATGCGTGGTACACTTCACAATTACATTAATAATTCCTATGTTACCCTCCAATGTTATTATAAAAATAACATTGGAGTATGTTATTGTTTTTACACAACTGCCTCACATGGACATGTAGTGCCTTGGGCGAGACCGTTCGCTTTTCGCAAATTAAGTTTTAGATCTAAACTGCTTGTAATGGTGTAGGCTACAATACATGATTTAAAGATTTTAACTTCAGACCCGAAATACACTGTGTCGAGGAAAGTCATTTAACTTACACAGTGACATTATGAATCTTTTTGCATCTTTTGCCTACCCAAGGTTTTTAAAAGCTTGAAGTGTATGCCTGATAAAATACATTTAGTAACAACATACCGTAAGAAATGAAAGACGGAGGTTACAGAAAAATTGTTTTCAAGAAGCAGCTATGCTTGCGTCAAAAACCATAAAAATATGACACTGAAGCTTTCTGTCATGAACGAAGACTACTAGAAAGTATTCAAAAAAATTGAAATGAATGAAAAGAAGTTTATATACCGAATATCCAGGTCCAGGGAAACTTCTCGGAGTTGATCCGTAATTTCCTAAAAATTATTTAAAAAATTAAAATGCATTTTTATGAACATAAACACACCTAAATCATTTTGGTAACAACCAGCTGGCTACTAGCTTACCACATAAAAGCATATACAAACTAGAAAGCTATCGTAACCATGAAAGTAGAATTGACTAATATATAACGTAATTAACAAACTGTGCATATATATACTTACTTGCATTGTGCTGTGGAATGCCTGCATTAGGATTTTGTGAAATTCTGATCATTTTGGAAAAATCATATAAGGAAAAAAATCTGATGCACAGATGTAACAAATGAGAAACAAACGAATAAATTTGTTTTTTAAACTGTCTGAAAACAAGCATGTGATTGTTCAAAAAGATTACCTACAAAAATTATCTGATAAATTAGCACAAAACCAAGACTTCAGATACAAACAATAGCATATATATATACATATACATAATAATAATAATGTCATTAGGCTTAAATCATGCCTAATGTATAGTAATGTATGTCATATACTACACTATACATATATATATACAATATTAGAAACAATACCAATAACTTGTACATGTGCACAGGTTAGAGGAAGCCAAGATGTTTACTTTACAAAATAATTGGGGAAAGGACAGAAAAATAACAAAATTCACATCTCTGTATGAGATGCATTTATAGATACAATGCATCCATGCTTTTAAAGTGTGTAGTTGGTACCAAGTACAAACAAATTTTAATGTGAACGCGTTTATCCTTAACAAAAATGACCCACCCGCAGAATATTTTAAATATTCGATTAAGAAGTCACAATGCTGCAACACCTCAACTATCTGGGTTAAGACGTTGACATCGTAGGAACGCTTGCGTGTAATAATAAATTCACAAATACTACAGGCTCAAGGTGAACCACACTTGAATGGTTGTAAATGAGATGCCAGCCAGAACTTGACCAAACCCAGGAACTATGACAATAAAATATTAATCATTAGGCTGGCCCATTACAAGCTTGGAGCATGGAGTTTATAAAAAAAATTTGATGAACGTTCACACCGCTTGTTTATTGACGGCTATTTTATTATTTTTGGCATCTTGTTGTTTGCCTACTTATTACCCGATAACCCGATAATCATAGGATTCTTTTATCTATACTCAATTAAATTCACAGCTATAAAGGGGTAAGGGGTGTTTGATGGGATTGGAGGAACCTGTCATGGGGAATCACCGGCAAATCCCCGCATGTGCAGGGATAACAGCTGTAATACGCTATGATGAATTGATGATGATGTAAGGGTTAAAGGGGGGAGTACTTTCTGCTCCAATACTGAAGGATGAATTGGGAACAACTTGGCGCCACCTCACTTATCGCCATTGTGGGGGAACACTGACTAATACCATCAAAAGAAAACAGTATTTCTTAATACGAAAAGTCTATTCTAAAGGATAAACATTTTAAATTATCATTGATGTAAATCAAAACCACTGTAAGGATACGCTTGAGGAGTTGTTTGCATTCGATTATCATATGAAGAGCCGGGATGATGACTTCTTCTTATAGGTCCAGTATTTGGTGGAAACATAGACATAGCTGTATAATATCAATTGGCAGTTTTGTCCCTTTAAGAGGACTTCGTTTCTGCCAATAAACTGAAAGAAAAAATAAAACAAAATTAAAGACAATTTAAAAACAGGTGTGTCAAGCTGATGGCTTATTAAAACAAATTGGACTACTCCAACTGGAAAGTCCAGCAGTTTTGACAACAAATCGTGCACGCAAATTTTGGTACGATAACGGGCTCTGAAGGCTTAAATCTTTGCTTATTTATTATCATAGGACGTTCAAGAAACCAGCTTTTCTTTGTTTAGTTAATTCAAATCGGCATGATGATAAAAAAAAGTTTGGCATACAGGTTGATGAATCTCGTGCATGCAATTGATACACTTTCCACTACGGTTAACTTTAAAAATAGTAATTATTTATAGTTATACTTGGTATATCCACTATAACTATCGGTAGCATTTTGTGTCTAGTATACAAGTACACCACCACAGGATGTCTTTGTATACTAGACCGCAGCTACTGAAATTGTGATGCTACGAAATACGAGTTATTGTTGTGTGATAAGGACAGACGTTTCTTATTCAAACTAGTTAGTTATACCTGTCCCTATTTTAAACGTACCAAACCTGACAGTAGCCAAAAAACATAAGGAAACTTAGAGTGCTACCTAGTACGTACACTCACACAGTGATAGTTTCCGATCATGCACCTGTACAATCTTAACAAGTTCCCGAAGTAAAATTGAATTATTTAAGAGGGTCCCCGGGTATATTTCTGCTCAACCGGCATCATGCACTTAGATAGGGATAATCCTTGTAAAGTTTTGCACAATGTATAGTCCATTGCGCTTAGAGCAAAATAACTAGGCTATGAAATAAGGTGCCATAAAAGTGCAACAACGTCGATGAAAAATTGTATCAATAACGTTTGTGTTAGTCTGTGTATTGATGCGTTAAGTTTTTTCTTTGAAAACGTTTTTTAACCTGCTTTTTGTGTGAAAATGGCTTCTACTGTTGTATTTTTCAGAGTGGTGAATGCACAGGCCGTATCAAGGTGTTGTGCAAAACTTTATACATAACCCAAAGTTTTACCATCAGTTTTACGAAACATACAAACTAAGCCCACTGATTGATAGGTGTTCGAAAATTAAAGTAGAAAACTTTATACTCATAAATATAATTTCTTCCACGGATCAGTCAGTCAGTAAAGCATATAGGCAGCTGGCATATTAGCCCAGGCATATTCCTAAAATCCCGCCATCATGACTCAATTGGAAAACGTTTATTCTGGAAGTACTCGAAATTATGGTAATAATTTATATCACATAATGTCTCAACTACCTAATAACCCATTAAGCATAATTCCCCGAAATATCTTCTCCGCAAATCATAACACTTTACGGTAACAGTATTCTCTGTCAGCTTGTTCCCTATAACGCGACAAACAGATGGTGCTGCGCCAGGGCCAGGCACGCGACTTCAACCACCGAGACGCGCTAAAGCGTAAACGACTGTTTTTTTATTTCATTTCTTTGTTGCGGTCTTTCGTGAAATTTTTTAATCAATTCATTAACTATTATCGTTTTAAAAGTCTCTTCCTCAACATATTTTCTTTATTTACCAAGTAGTTGCAATGAGAGCCACAAAAGCAGGTACAGTATAAACATTTTATTGCAAAAACGCTAGCATATTTCGAAAAACATTTGTTCCTTGTGTTAGCATGCTTTCAATAAAATCTTTAAACCTGTTTTTGTGACTCTCATAGATAACCACTTGGTATGCAAAGTCTAGCTTAACTTTACCAAAGTTATATCTTCTTTATCTTTTTTAAGATTTTCTTACTCGATTTTTCCCTAGCCTAAATTTTGCTTGCGATATATCCGATTAAAAAACGGTAGCTGCGCCTTTTGGTCACTATTCAGAAGGCGAAAAAAAGAGTCCTTTCTTCCAAATGGTAGAAAGAAAGGCTTTACCGACTTTGCCGGCCGATACGTTTTGAAATCACTCGAGCTTATTGGTTCAGTTTCAGTGTTTCTTGTTGTATGTCTGATGGCATGCACACACACTTAACCACTGGCCTAAGTTATTGTATAATTATATAGCATTGGTTATTGTATAAATATATAGCATTGGTTATTATGATGCTCATCGGTGGTCTTTTTACCACTTTCGCCTCGTGCTCAATTGTTATAGCACAAGCACAACATATTGCAAAAATGATCGGTCACAATACAAAACATTGGCATTGGTTATTATGATGCTCACCGCAGTCACCGGTGGTCTTTTTACCACTTTGAGCACAAGGCACAACATATGGTAAATATGATCGAACACAGCACACGAAACAAGTTCCTCCCAATATTGATTTTTACTAAAATGAGGTCAAAAATTGATTACTGCTGCACTAATATGTCAGTACAATTGGCAATAGTATTCGTGTGATATACAGTTGAGTTTAAGACTATACACCATCGCCATATAACATGTCTTTACAGAATTATGCTGAGGTGAAGAGAATTTACACAATTTTGTTTTATCTTTTAAGCTACGAGTGTTTCTTGTGTTCCCCAAAGCACAATTAGGTAATAGTAAACTGTATTAGGTACTGTATGTCTCCTTAACCATTCAAACCAGTATTCAGCTTGTGAAGAATGTGCAGATGAAACAGAAATGTAAAACACACTATCAGAATTTATACAATTCAATCTTCTAAATAACATGTCTACAAAGAAGAAAATTAACCCTACTTGTCTATCAGATGCTTTCGGTTTCCACGCGTGGTACACTTCACAATTACATTAATAATTCCTATGTTACCCTCCAATGTTATTATAAAAATAAAATTGGGAGGTGTTATTGTTTTTACACAACTGCCTCACATGGACATGTAGTGCCTTGGGCGAGACCATTCGCTTTTCGCAAATTAACTTTTAGATCTAAACTTGTATGGTGTAAGCTACAATACATGATTTAAAGAGTTTAACTTCGGACCCGAAATACGCGTCGAGGACAGTCATCTACACAGTGACATTATGAATCTTTTTGCATCTTTTGCCTACCCACGGTTATTAAAAGCTCGGAGTGTATGCCTGATAAAATACATTTAGTACCAACATACCGTAAGAAATACACAAATATGACCTTATACACAGCGTTAAAAGTTAAGTCCACATAACATACACTGTGTGAAGACCCATGCAGAACTATTCCACCAACAAACTAACTGTAGTAACAACAAAAAACACCTAATCTTAAGTTCGGTAAAATCTCAAAACAGAAACATTAGAAAACTACAAACCTTACTTGATAATTTTTTAGAAAATCAAAACAACATTTTATGCAGTGAGGCTATTTAGCCAAATAACTTGATAATGAAAACTTGAAAGAAAGGTTTTAATCATGAACAGTGTTAGATTTATGCATGGAATAATTCCAGACTAAACAGCAGATCTACATTATTGCCAAAACACTTACCAAAACAACTGTTTATTTTACATATACTTTAAAAGTTATTTTTTTATACAGTGCTTTTCTTTATTTTCAGTGATGTTGAGAATATTTTACAGCAGTACAAGAATACAAAGATTGTTGATTGTTGTACAAGGAGAGATGCTGAGAATGTTTTACACAAAGATTATAAATATTGTTGAATTCTACGCCATTGGCATGACAGAGCTAATATCTTCACAGTGACATCCTCTCAGTAGTTTGCCATTTTAATCAAAATTAAAACTTAAACCACTGAAGGGCTTTAACTATTTAATAAGAAACACAATTTCCACAAATGCTTCAGCAAACTGTGAATCTAACATTACAAGGATTTTTGTAGTAACTACAATAATATAATGTTGCTGTTGTTATTTTTGTGAGTCAGACTGGCACACAAATATTAAATTAAATATAAATTGGAAATTTCAGTCTGTCATAAGAAGTGTGGTACTGGTAACAGAATATTTCAAGCTCACATTTCAGTTTCAAGCTTACATTTTCAGTACAATACAAAAATTACCTAAGATACCTTAAATATTCATTATAAAATACACTTGATAACTGCATGGTTCACTAGTTCACACTACTTGGCCAATTAACCTAACTAACTGAAACCATCACAAAAATCTTTTTTTGGTTACTAACCATAGGCCACCGAAGGATCTTTTTAATTGAAGTTTTTATAGTAAAGCAAATAACAAACAAACATTAGACAGGACAAGTTTGGTTGAAACTCGTGTCAATAACTTCAATCCTGAGCTGAATTAAAGCATTTATATCAAACTCAGCAAAAATATCTCTACTTCTGACTTTCCTCTTGACTAGGACTCCTAGCTGCAGTAGATGCTTCGACGGCAGATTGCAATGCCAGCTGCTTTTTTTTTGCTTTCGCATCGGCATGGATTTGGTCGATTGTTTTAGGAACTAGAGCCTGAACAGCTTTTGGAACCCAATTACTCTGGAAACAAACCAACAAAACAACACATAGTTGTAATGCAATAAAGTATTTAACATTCATTGGAGGGATGACATAAAGAATCGCCTTAAATATTACGAATGAATATAATTTTATATACTCGATTTTCATATTTATTAATCTTTATACTCTTGTTAATAATACATATATTATTACCTTTCTAAGGTCCACAACATCCTGTAACGTGAAACGAACACGAGAAGATGTCTTTTTTTCCCGTATCACCTTGTCTATTTGCTGGAAGTACTGATCCATTCGTGGCTAGAAGATTATAATGTTTAATTTATGCATCAAAGCACACAATTTCCACCAAAAATATTATTTTATTCTTAATAAGCATCACAGCATCGATTGCACTTAACACACCTTTCCTTTGACATGGTCAAGATCTTTGCCGATGGAAGTCAACAACCTACATAAGGATTCCAGGGATTCGTCATTCCTGCCTTTGAACAACGACATTACGCAATTGTGCATGATAGATTCCGTTAACATTTTGAGCTTGAAAAGCTCGCCGATGAATCGAATATTTCCCAACATTCTTCTCCGTTCTTTGGTTTCAGCGACTTCCAACTTCTCTTTGCATTGTTGTTTAGTTTCCTATGTTGGTTATAACAGAGAAAAATAAAAATCTAAATCACAAACAACTAATAGGTTTTGTAAAATCTATAGAGTTGTTCCCTTACAGGCGTGGTCGCCTCTTCTAATTTCTGTCGAAGTTTGCTGAGAACTTCTTCGTCTTGACGATCCTTCTCAAACTCACGCTGGCATCTGGTGAGCAAGACCTTGCAAAATTCAACGATAGTTGTTTGTTGCTGAGACTGACCTGATGTTGCTGGGGTTGTGATCCGTAATTGTGACATTGTACGGCACATATTTGCATACGCCTCGCAGTACATTGGATCATTAATGGCCTGCAAGGAAAAAAGTTGATCAAAAAAAAAAAACGAGTAGGCTCAACAAAAAACAGAAAAATAAGTCTTGTTTTACAGCAATAAACAATGAAAATCGTTTCTAAATTTTTTATCAAATAATTCCAACTCAGGTAGTATCATTAAACTATTGAGAATAACCACTGGTAATAAATAGTAACCATTTTAATTTCAGGAAACAACTATTGCTAGGAAAAAAGTAACGAACAAACAGATTCAATAATCTTACAGACTTTATACAGATTTGTCATAACCTACGGTTTCAAAGATGAGGTCAACAACCTCTCTCAATCTCTGTTCTGAGTTGATTGGCAGTTGTTGGAATTTCTGCATGAGCGGGCTGAACTTCTGGGGAGTCAGTTTGTTTAATATTGACCTCACTTCACGCAAAACTTTCTGCAAAAACAACTATGTACTTAACCTACTTACAATATTTTGACCTTATACACAGCGTTAAAAGTTAAGTCCGCATAACATACACTTGTGTGAAGACCCATGCAGAACTATTCCACCAACAAACTAACTGTTGCAATAATAAAAACCACCTAATCTTAAGTTCGGTAAAATCTCAAAACAGAAACAATTACAAAACAACAAACCTTTCTTAATAATTTTTCAGAAAATTAAAACAACATTTTATGCAGTGTGGCTAATTAGCCAAATAATTTCACAATGAAAACCTGAAAGAAAGGTTTTAATCATGAACAGTGTTAGATTAATTTATGGAGTAATTCCAGACTAATATAGCAGATCTACATTATTGCCAAAACACTTAACAGAACAACTGTTTATCTTTAAATGTACTTTAAAAGTTGCTTTTTTATATAGAGTAGTGCATTTCTTTATTTTCAGAGATGCTGAGAATGTTTTACACAAAGATTATAAATATTGTTAAATTCTACGCCATTGGCATGACAGAGCGAACATTTTCACAATGACATTTTCTTAGAAGTTTGCCATTCTGATCAAAATCAAAAATTTAAACCACTGAAGGGCTTTAATCGTTTAATAAGAAACACAATTTCCACTAACAAAATGTAGGTTGTTCAAAATAATTGTAATTATATTTTTAGGAGCTTCAGCAAATTGAGATTATAACTTAACAAGAATTTTTGTCGTAACTACAATAACATAATGTTGCTGTTGTTATTTTTGTTAGTCAGACTGGCACACAAATATGCAAGCATATTTTTTAAAGAATATATATTCAACTATTCAGCATTAATTTTACAGGAAATTTCAGTCTGTCATGAGAAGTGCGGTACTGGTAACAGAATATTTCAAGCTCACATTTCAGTTTCAAGCTTACATTTTCAGTTCTTTAAGGTCTAAACAAATCACCTAAGATACCTTAAATATTCATTATAAAATACACTTGATAACTGCATGGTTCACTAGTTCACACTACTTGGTCAATTAACCTAACTAACTGAAACCATCACAAAAATCTTTTTTGGTTACTAACCATAGGCCACCGAAAGATCTTTTTAATTGAAGTTTTTATATTAAAGCAAATAACAAAGAAACATTAGACAGGACAAGTTTGGTTGAAACTCGTGTCAATGACTTCGATCCTAAGCTGAATTAAAGCATTTACATCAAACTTAGCAAAAATATCTCTACCTCTGACTTTCCACTAGGACTGCTAGCTGCAGTAGATGCTTCAACGGCAGATTGCAATGCCAGCTGCTTTTTTTTTGCTTTCGCATCAGCATGGATTTGGCCGATTGCTTTAGGAACTAGAGCCTGGACAGCTTTTGGAACCCAATTACTCTGGAAACAAACCAACAAAACAACACATAGTTGTAATGCAATAAAGTATTTAACATTCATTGGAGGGATGACATAAATAATCGCCTTAAATATTACAAATGAATATAATTTTATATACTCGATTTTCATATTTATTAATCTTTATACTCTTGTTAATAATACATATATTATTACCTTTCTAAGGTCCACAACATCCTGTAACGTGAAACGAACACGAGAAGATGTCTTTTTTTCCCGTATCACCTTGTCTATATGCTGGAAGTACTGATCCATTCGTGGCTAGAAGATTATAATGTTTAATTTATGCATCAAAGCACACAATTTCCACCAAAAATATTATTTTATTCTTAATAAGCATCACAGCATCGATTGCACTTAACACACCTTTCCTTTGACATGGTCAAGATCTTTGCCGATGATAGCCAACAACCTACATAAGGATTCCAGGGATTCGTCATTCCTGCCTTTGAACAACGACATTACGCAATTGTGCATGATAGATTCCGTTAACATTTTGAGCTTGAAAAGCTCGCCGATGAATCGAATATTTCCCAACATTCTTCTCCGTTCTTTGGTTTCAGCGACTTCCAACTTTTCTTTGCATTGTTGTTTAGTTTCCTATGTTGGTTATAACAGAGAAAAATAAAAATCTAAATCACAAACAACTAATAGGTTTTGTAAAATCTATAGAGTTGTTCCCTTACAAGTGTGGTCGCCTCTTCTAATTTCTGTCGAAGTTTGCTGAGAACTTCTTCGTCCTGACGATCCTTCTCAAACTCACGCTGGCATCTGGTGAGCAAGACCTTGCGAAATTCAACGATAGTTGTTTGTTGCTGAGACTGACCTGACGTTGCTGGGGTTGTGATCCGTAATTGTGACATTGTACGGCACATATTTGCATACGCCTCGCAGTACATTGAATCATTAATGGCCTGCAAGGAAAAAAGTTGATCAAGAAAAAAACGAGTAGGCTAAACAAAAAAGAAACAAAAAACAGAAAAACAAGTTTTGCTTTACTGCAATAAACAATGAAAATCGTTTCTAAATTTTTTATCAAAGTAATTCCAACTCAGGTAGTATCATTAAACTATTGAGAATAACCACTGGTAATAAATAGTAACCATTTTAATTTCAGGAAACAACTATTGCTAGGAAAAAAGTAACGAACAAACAGATTCAATAATCTTACAGACTTTATACAGATTTGTCATAACCTACGGTTTCAAAGATGAGGTCAACAACCTCTCTCAATCTCTGTTCTGAGTTGATTGGCAGTTTTTGGAATTTCTGCATGAGCGGGCTGAATTTCTGGCGAGTCAGTTTGTTTAATATTGACCTCACTTCACGCAAAACTTTCTGCAAAAACAACTATGTACTTAACCTACAATATTTTGATCTTATACACAGCGTTAAAAGTTAAGTCCACATAACATACACTTGTGTGAAGACCAATACAGAACGGTTCCACCAACAAACTAACTGTTGCAATAATAAAAAAACACCTAGTCTTAAGTTCTGTAAACTCTCAAAACAGTAACAACTACAAAACAACAAACCTTACTTGATAATTTTTTAGAAAATTAAACCAACATTTTATGCAGTGTGGCTAATTAGCCAAATAACTTGACAATGAAAACCTGAAAGAAAGGTTTTAATCATGAACAGTGTTAGCTTTATGCATGGAATAATTCCAGACTAAACAGCAGATCTACATTATTGCCAAAACACTTACCAAAACAACTGTTTATTTTTAAATGTACTTTAAAAGTTGTTTTTTTATATACATTAGTGCTTTTCTTTATTTTCAGAGATGCTGAGAATGTTTTACACTAAGATTATAAATATTGTTGAATTCTAAGCCATTGGCATCACATTTTGGGTGAAACAGAGCTAACATTGTCATCAGATAACTGCACAGTTCAAACTACTTGGCCAATTAACCTAACTAACTAAAACCATCGCAGATTTCTTTTCTTGGTTACTAACCATAGGCCACCAAAAAATCTTTTTAATTGAAGTTTTTGTAATAAAGCAAATCACAAATAAAAGCTTAAAAAGCTCGCGAAGAAAAAGAACATTTTTTTTATTAACTTACCACATCAGGCATAGTAGGAGCAGTTACAGATTTGTCTGGTGCAGAAGTGTCTTCCATATTTCCATACAAAACTTCTATACTTTTCAATCAAACCTGCGTGTATACCGTAACCTCACCTTCCTACTGGAAAGTTTCTATGATCCGCCAGATTTTTATGGCTTTTGCGTCAATTTTCTTGCTTGCGTCACAGCAGACTTGCTGTTTTTTTCTGTATTCTATGTTATAAGTATTAGATCGGCTTAATAAAAACTTTAACAATACATTTATTGGTGTATTTAGGTCTAGCCTTTCCGGTGCCCAGAAAACTTTCCAGTAGGGCTTCATTTTCAAACGATCGAACCATCAGGCTTTAATAACAGGTTTACCTCAAACTAGCTTATGCCAAATAAAAATGTTTTAGGTATCTTTCAAGTTTTCTGACTCATGTCTTCCTTTGAAATATCCGTGTACATCAACTGTTACTCATCAGTCTTCATTCGTCATCCTTTATCATCACCTGATTATTAATTTTTTAGGCTTAGTGGCTATGCTAACTAAACCCTAGTAGGCTTTACTGCTTTTTCCATGTCATTGTTAGTTGCTGGAGGATTTGTTATTTTATCAAGCTATAATGGTTAGGCTAGCATTTTATTTTTACTTCTGCCAATACAGACAATGCCAAAAAATTTAAGATACGATCAGCAGTTCTTGTAATAATATATAATAAGAATCTTAGCACATAAGGTGACAAACATCTGGATAAATACCGGAAACTGTTGGTTAGAAAGACATTACATGAAATAGTCCTTTTAGCATTTTCCTTTATGGAATCTTTTTGCCATTTCTATCCGTTTGGCCAACAAAACTTGGTTTTTGGTTAAAGGACTTTCCCAAACTCGCAACTATAATAGCTTTTTGATTAAATATGTCATAGAAATATAATATGAAAACAAATGCATCATGTGGACCGGGTAAATGCGTTTATCATATGAAAAATGCATGTATTTAATTTGATATTTTATCTACAAAGTATAAATCTCAAGTTAAGTTCAAGTCTTTCAAAACCTTACGGTACCATAAAGGTGGCTGTACCAGAACAGCGAGAACAATGGTTCTCGCATTATTACCGAGATGAAGTTGGTTAACCGTTCCATAATCATTTCTTTATTATTAGTTCTTGGTTTTCTTTTCTTAAGTGTAAAAAATTGACGCCTATGTATTCGAATAAATTTAGGAATTACATTTGGTAAAGGTACAAGTAGTTCCCATACTTAAACTCTAGTCTTGGAAATAAGAAATTAAGCTTCTCAATATCCGGAGGCAACGAAACTGAAGAGAGTAGGGTGACCATGAAGTTTCTTTTTCTTGACCGTCTTTTACTTTTGGTAATCGGTTGATTTTATTCTATTTTTTAGAAACCAAAGGCATAATATTGGGTTGGTTATTCAAGTTGTTTTTGAGTTACTAAACTTCAAAGACAAAAATAAGCGATATTTTTTTAAAAAACTTCCTCTTAACTTAAATTGTAACTAGTTTTCTTGTAACCATCAGCTTTAACACGGTAGAATTGAATTTAATCGGTGCCTATGCTTGGCAGTTTGGCAGGGTCAGTTGTAAATATCTGGGTACTTACTAGTACTTACAGTATATGTATATGGACAATCAAGCATTATTATTTATTGTTACGAAAAATCTCATTGACACAACATCATTACGTTGATGCACAACAATGTGTGCAGCATAGTTAACAATTAGGCCCAAAACGAATAAAAGAATTTAAGTTTACAAACTTTTTTTCTATGATATCTTTAAATTGTCGCTTTGTGTTCCCCACGTGAAATATGCAAAATCTATCGCATAGCTAAAGCTTGGTAAAACTTTTTCATTTATGTGGAAGCTATTGTAACGATTTGATGAGTTGTTTTGTAGTTGAAATTACTGCTTAATGATTTATCATCCAAGTTTCGGAAATTGTATGAAAAATAAACCATTAGTTCGTAACAATGGTCCACAAACGCTAATTAAAAATCGGGTAAATCTATTAATTTAACGTTTGCTCGATTACTAGATAGTCGTAATTGCCGAAACTATGCTAAAAAACAAACAGTTACGCATGAACAGGTTTGTTTCTTCGTTTTTTCTATAGGCCTTTTGCGGTCGATTTGTGTTAAGACTGGTTGGGCACACTTGCGTATAAACCATAGGCGTAACCAGGGGGGGGGGGCGAAAGGGGCCATGGCTCCCATCAAATTTTCAAAGTTTGGATTCCGAAGTTGAGCCTTTTGTTGAAAATATAATAAAACTTGTATATGTATTTGTATTGTATAGTTCCCTTGAACTCATGAAATATTTGGCCCACCCACCCCCTCCACCAATTTTTTTTTCTGGCTACGCCACTGGTATAAAGCTAGAGTGCTAGACGAACGTAACGTTTGCAACCGTAAACATTGTTAAAGGTATAATAGTGCAGGGGCGGGCAAACTTGTTCAATGAAAGAGTCACTTGCGGAAAACTATAATCACCAGCGAGCCGCAAAATCAGTAATGATTGTCAAGTGGGTTATTATATTATTAGTAGTCATTTTGGGATATTACTTTTCAGCTAGAAGACCCATAAAAAACATGTCGGCGAGGCGCAGTTTGCCCACCCCTGGTATAGTGGCAGGAGAGCAGCAACTTAGAGGAAAAGTTCTGTGTTGTGCATTTCTTGCACCATTTCTTTTTTTGCTTTTTAGTGTTTTCTCAAACTTGTAGAGACGTACAGACGCTCTTAGAAAATAGACATATCAAATACTTATCAAAGCAATAGTTAGTTAGCTGGATTCGTGGATAAGAAACAGTGTGCTAACAGCGGTATCACGTCTTGCATTCGCTATAGCAGATCATTTTGCTAACTAAAAAAGTAACTGGTTATAACAAATTTTTGAAAACGCATTTTTTACGTTTATGATTCTATTTCTTGATGAATTGTGATTTACATAAAAAAAAAAACGGTAACCAGTATTCATGATGTGCTACGCAAGAAAGCTTAATGTGAAAAATTTGTATTAAACTTGAAGGGTGTTATGGAATAACAGTTAACGAGTGCCAACTTTGTATAACAAGCTCTCTTTTTGTACACAGCCATACGAGTCATATCAGGGTGATTTGTCTAGGTTGGACTAATTTGATAAAGTTAAACATTTTGACACTCTAATCTATACTCTATCTATAGGTAGGTTTTATCGCGTTGTACGGTAACAATTACAACACAATACATCTTCTCAAACAGGCCAACAATGACAATTAATTAATGAGGTCGTAGTTAATTATTCTTTCTAGTGTGTGTGTATGCGGGTCCCTTGTTGTGCAGTATATGAGAATGGATGTCAGAAAATAAGCATATAGGCCAGGGATTAAGAATTATTGTTTTCACTCCTTCGTTTACTCTGTATATTTTCAGTGATTAACGCATGGTGAAACTATTGGGCATTTGAATCCCATATCTGGAGGCCTTTCTAGACTAAGTATTTTGAAAGATAACAGCATAAAAATCATTAAAATTCATAAAAAGTAAAGTAAATTTGTAACCATAACTGCTGCTAGGTTGCCTAATGTCAAGTGAACTTACGAATTGGTTACGTTTCCCGTTTATTTTGTTATTCACATAAATTGATGGATGATGAAACTGGCTCGCTATTACAAAATGTTACAATCGGCAGAACAGCAAGTAGCACATTTTTTATTACAGACAGAACAGACAGCTTGTCTCAGACCTTGTTTAGTCCCTCAGAGAGAGTAAAATTAACAACCACAGAAAACCAGGATGTTGGGAAGGCGAGACGAAAGACATCGTGGTATAAAACAATACATCCTACAGTATGGCCAGTATCACTTAACTTACCATTCGTTTCAAATCGTAACCCGTATCATATATCAGAAGCTACTTAACTTGTAGCCAACGGCGCCAATTAAGTCACATGTGCTTTGAATCATCCCAAATTGATTTTACTTCTTTTTGTTGGAGTATTTATCTTGTAGTGGTCGTTGCACTATTTAAACTGGGTAGGGTCTCATCAAAACCTGAACACGGTTTACAGAGTTTGTCTGCGCGCATTTTCCGATAAATGAAAAATTTATTTATTTTTAGGTTTTTTAATTTTGCTCAAACTGACCATTAAGAACATTTAGTAGAGGTTATGCCTTGCCTGGACATTGTAGACTGTCGGATTTCGGCTGTCGAGTGTAGAAATTGGCTCGCATAATTACTAGTAAGATGTTTTACCCCAATATCGTTATCGAGCTTCTATACCAGTGGTTCCCTAACGTTTTAAGCTTGTGGCACACTAGAAAAATTATAAAACGCTCGCGGCACACTTACAAGAGAAAAAAAGTTGCTTTAAAAACTTTATTTTCACGTGTTAATGCGATGGATGTGCTTACTGGATGGACATGTGCTTATTTATCAGCTATTGAAGCAGTTAGAACGCTTTTAAGTCGCATATGCTTGTCTGCATGCCATATTTTAAATATTTGTACAGTTCTTTTCCAAAATTCCAAAAATATTCGAGGTACACCTGAGAATCTGTGGCGGCACACAGTTTGGGAATCACTGTTCTATACGATAGACATTTAATTTAACAAAGATTTATCTACACAGGTTATATAGGCTTGAGTTTCACTGTAATGTTTTATGACAAAAACGTGATTGTTAATCTGAAATCAGCCAAAAGCAACATGTATAATATGTCGACGTTAACGGGACCTGCGACTGTGCAATTATGCCATCACTATTCTCATCTGTCGACAATTATTGTCGCGGTTGTGCTTGAACTTATTTCACTCTACATCGTGACGTCACTTGCAATATTTTCTTGGAGGACAAGGAACCAGAAAAATGTTTCCAAGCTAAACGATTTAAGTTTGCTTACCGTGCTGGTAACATGTTTGTTTTGCACTAGCATTCTACTTAAATTGTTGCCTGAAAATCCCTATTTTATGACGATATGGATCGGTGAAACGTGCTATTGGATCTGTATTTCTCTAATCTATGCGGTGTCATGGGCTAGACAGACATGGTTTCAACGTTCGAATGGATTGTTGGCCAGTAAAGTGAGCAATTGCCACAGAATTTTGAGCAGTGCTGTCATAATTGGGATTTATTTGCTTTTGGCTGTGCTTATGTTCACATATTTGTCTAATGATTACGTTAACTCTTGTGAGACGTTACAAAGTATCAAGGACGTCATACCGAAAGTAATTGCGTTCATAATAACAATTTTTACCTTCCAAATGTTTTTATTTTATCTCCTTCTTGGCTTATCGAAAAATGAAAAACGTGTTAAAGTATCCTTCATACTATGTTTTAGGCTAAAGAAAGGCATTCACAAAATGGTCGTCCGATTAGCGATTTGCGCCACCATATACCTTTTCACAAGCATACTGATGTGTGTTATGATATTCTTAATATCAAAAGAGATGCTTGAAATAGGCTGGTTTAACGTAGTTTCGCTTGCCTTGATTGTCAGCACGATGTCCGCAGCGTGCAGTTTCAAGCGTTGGAAAACGAGGTTGTTCCCCTTTTGTGAAACTTCTGAACACGTACGTCACAGTGACGAAGTAAATGACCAAAGCAAACTATTTCTCTCAGACGTTTGAAAGAAAAAACCTTGAGCTTTTACTTCGGAGTTTGTTTGATTCCTTGAATGTTGGAATTTCTCTCAATATTAACGAAATCGTAAGTGACGGCCAAGATCGTTAAATGTGACGACTTTTGTAAGTATTTGTAAGTAAGTAATTAGTAAGCAAGTATAATTTGTAAGTATATGCAAAGTGAGAACTTTTTTCTCGCAATCGTGGTTATTGTTGCATTTGATTTTACAAACAAAGATATTTAACAAGATTGTAAATTACCTGCAAGTAAATTGTACTATTTACAATCTTCAAAGTAAAAACAATAATTTCAACCTGGTGAAATCTATGCTAAACAACGTGATTTAGCAAACAAACTGGCCTACCAGTTAGTTGGTTACGCCGCACTGTTATTTTGCAGCAATTGTCATTGCAATAAATACAACCTTCTGCACCAAGAACAGCCTATATTTGCAATTGTCTTGTTTTGTGATGGCTAAATGTGTTAAGTGACTACATCCATTAAAACGTCTTCGATTGATGAATATGACGCATGTTTTAGTGCACCCGTTGACCTTTTACCCATTGTTTTTTGTTTAAATTCTATACAGAACGCAGAAGATAGGCAGCGTGTTTTTAGATCAGCAAACATGTCATTCTATTTTGTGATACCAAGTTGCGGTTATCGCCCGTCTCAGATGACTGCAGAGACCGATACGAAAAAGCAGAACAAATTTGTTCTGCGCATCCGCCATCAACTTACAGTAGAACTACGTGCATGCACACACGCACAATGAGCCTGCAGACAAAGCAGTGCTAAGATGTTCAGGAGGTGCTGACAGTTTATTGATTACGGCATCATCGAAGAAGTTATCGAAGTACAGTATAATCATTTAACCCTTTGCTAAGATAGCTTCCTGTGGTTGTGAGGTAGTGGTAGGCCCAAATTGGAGAAAGTTTCTAGCATATTTCTAACTCGAAAGCTATGTATTTGTACAGTAGCAGTTGTCGCTCGGACATTGAAGTAAACTGTAAGCCTACTTTGCTGCCCGAAGCTAGTAACTGGATTGATCGTTCTTGCTTTTAGACGTTTTGTTTACAAGCTTTCAACACGGTATCGAATCTTATAACTACGCAAGAAAGAAGTTATTATGCCAAGCATGGTTACGAAAAAGACAATAATATTAACGACTAACAAGATTGCGGCAAACGTGTTATAAAATAATTATATTTACTGTTTATTGGGCTATGATGTCATATAATAACATAAATGTCCATTGGAGTTCATTACGTTATCCAGAAAAAGGTATTCTTTCTACCGTACTTTAAAAAAAGCCAATCACTACCGATATTTTAAAGTTAAAAAGGTCAAAACTGGTTCTTCAAAATTAACGATATTGCAACCCATTCTTTTAACCTTTCAACCATCAGGTGTTATTGACCGCCTAAAGCAAAATAAGGTGATTAACATTTATAACAAATAGCATGGTAACTTGTTGCGGATGACTAGTTACAAACCTACAACATACACAAGTTTATATTTCAAAACGTTACGATAACACTTTCTGTTGATCTGAGTTTGCAAATGCTGAATAAAAAATCCTTACCGTTTTAGTATCTGTTATAAACGACAGAGCCACAAACAACGCAAACATGTTATTGTGAGATGATTTCGTTTAGTCGATATTTATATAGCAGTTGTGCTCGCTTATTTGAATCAACATTTTACTTTTGACAACATTTCTAACGTTTTCAGGAGGATAAAAAAACAGACAATCGTTTCAAAGATAAATCATTTAGCGCTGTTTTGGCTCATGAAAAAATAATATCAATAATAGAAAAATATTAAGCTGTTTTAAGAGTAAGCAAAGGCAGTGTTTGTGCTGACACGTCGACAGTAAGGAAGTGCGTAGTATAGTAGAAGCGCAGGCAAAACGGTAAACCTTTTCCAAAGTTTTAAAGTCACCCAGCTTAGGAATTAGGATACTTATAGCAGGTATGCATTTTTGTGGATTGCTATTGACCGTTTATGCTTCAGAAAAGGCAAATCACTCCTAATACTTCAAAGTTGACAAAATGTTAAAGTTAGGGACAAGTGCTAAAACAAGTTGACTGTGAATCAAAGAACAGTTGTCAGTAAGTGTACTGGAAAAAGAATTTTTCAATAACATCAAGTGGTTAAACGATGTAACGTGCCTTATCGGTCCCACACTTTTACTCAGTATTCAACATAAAGAAAATAATCGGAAAAAATGTGAAATTTTAAATACTGTAATAGAGATCACATTACGACTCCGTACTGCAGTTACCCTTGCCACAATTACCCACACCTGGCTTGGCTGGCGCCAACAATCAAGACTGAATTCGGTGAGCTGTAAATGTAATAGCTAGGCTTTTACTAGTTACAGACTCAGTTTATGTTCATTTTCGGTATAAAAATGTTACAGGTGACAGCACGCGTGCTAGGGAAGCAGTCGTGTTTTTGAAGTATGTTTGTTTTCCAAGCAAGCGCCTGAAGCATTCATTTATACGGCAATCACCAATATCGGTAAGGTATCAAGTGTGCACTCAGTGAGCTGTAGCTTAGAATCCACCTTTACCAAAATACTTACACCTGTATGTAGTGTAGTCTACCTTGTACCAGCTGTAAGTCAGATTAGACCTAACTAAAGCAAGATATACATACCTGTTATGCATTTAGGTACGCATAAAATACACCTATTTCTTGTCTCTTGCACGAGACGTCATATTCACACAAACACCAGCGTCATGCGACGACTACGACATCATTGCTTTCAAGTACGTCATAAGTAAAAAGTGGCCATTTGTGGGGGTCATATTTTGATCAAAACTTCAGGAAATGTTAATTAAACAAAACATACGTCTTTTGCTTGGTTCAAAGTCGATTATACCAAGGATGATTCAACCAATACCTTTGGTTTGAATAATTCTAGGGTTACTCGTCCTGGGTTGGATTGTTCGTGGGTTGAATTGACCGACCACCTTTTTACTCGCCAGACTGTCTAGGACTCTAGGTTAATCGAATATAAGTTACAACAATGTGATATGTTTTGAAACGGGAAGTTTGTTGGTGGTTTGGAATCAGCCATTCGTATCTGTAATGTCAACAACAATTGCACCGCGAAGATGTTATGAAAGTTATTTCGTTTCATCGATAATCATCGCAGCAGTGATCGAAGTTATTTCAATTTACGTTATGACGTCACTTGCAATATTTTCCTGGAAGACGAGAAACCGGAAAAATGTTTCAAAGATAAATGATTTGAGCTTGATTTCGTCCTTGTTCACCTTCCTATTGTGTACCAGCGTCCTCTTTACACATTTGCCTGGATATCCGTACCCTATCATGCTGTGGGTCAATGCAACATTTTACTGGATTGGCATTTCTCTCACTTATACAATTCTATGGAAAAGACAGAGAAAGTTTTATTCTGATGAATTGTTGGCCTATAAAGTTGGAAAATGTCACAAAATTTTGAGTAGTGTTGCCATTTTGGGCATCTATAGTTTTTTGGCTGCACTCGTATTTACGTTCCAATCTCAACTTGATTTCAAGCTATGTGGGACTTTGCGTAATAGCAATCTTATTTTACCGATATTAACTACGTTTATGGTAACAATTTTTGCCTTTCAAATGTTATTGTTTTACCTTCTCATCAATCCATTGAGAAGTGAAGAAGGTGTCAAAGTGTCCGACATACTATGTTTTAGGCTGAAGAAGGATGTTCACAATATGGTCGTCCGATTAGCGATTTGCGCCTCCATATGTATACTTACAAGCATACTGATATGTGTTCTGATGTTGTTGATATCAACCAACCGTCTTGAAACCGGTTGGGGAAATTTAGTTTCGCTCGATCTTAATGTAAACACAATCTCTGTCGTGTGCAGTTTCAAAAGTTGGAAAAAAAGGTTATTCCCCTTTTGTAAGACTACCAGTGACGCAGAAAGCAATCATAATTCACTTACTTTTTCAGCGGTTTGACAAGAATTTGGCTTTTGACCGAATTCTTTGTCGGTTTTCTTGTTTTTAGAAACCTTTTTCATCATTTGCAGTACAATGGCTACATATGTTGTTTGTTCTAGTACAAGGTTCTATCCTGGAATACTGCGTAATAATGTCGTGAAGTCATAACTTTTGTTAGATTTCTATGGTTAGATCATTTACGGTTTTAAACCCCTGCTTTCGGCAAGACACACAAAGTTCTATTCAGATGGTTTACTGGTTTACATGATCACATCATTTTGAAATGTCAAATGTTAAGCAATTTTATAATTTCTACTATCCATACCTAATATGGTGCAATTATTTTCGAAAAGTTCTAAATTTCTGTCTGTCACATGGTCATAGGCTACTGATTTGTACGGTACGGAATTAATTGCTACTCTGCGCAGAACTTTTGACAAAGCATAAGATCTTACTTCAGCTTGTAATCGCCAAGCAATTATTCTTAACCTTGCTTATGGTATTTTACAAGTGGTTCAAACAAAGAATGGAATTAAAATGGAAAAACGCCCAACTGCAAGTATAAATGTTGAAACCGTTACACCACTGCTCGCCATATAAGAGTAATAGTGGAATATGGACCATTACTGTATTATTTGTGAAGCAGCCAGCTCAGACTTACGATTGCTCATGTTAATGAAATAAAACCAGCATTTAAAGTACTAACTTGCTCGGTTTTTGCTTTAATATTTCATTCCAGACAGAAAATGCAGCAGCCTATTAGTAACCTTTATCGGTGTCCTTGTGTAACAACCTGGTATAGGTAGAGCAATATTGACCTTCCTGCCAGGGCCGGATTAAGCTGGTTCGGGGCCAGTAGTATTAAATTCTGGGGGTCCAAAATACTTATAAAATAATCTGAATACTACATGCTGAATATACAGTGCCGAAAACCAACGTTTAAAATTCTATAAACTTTTATGTTGGTATGCTACACAACAGACTTCATGAGCAATCACGGATTTATGTGATGTTGATGGTTGGAAGCATTAACGAGAACAATATTTTTTCGCTCGAGATTTCTTTAACGGGAAAAGCGCAATTAGGGAACCTGGTTTGATGGTTGGTTCTCAGCAGTATCTTCATCTTTGACTATGGCTGTGGCACCTTCGCTAAGCCAACGATTCAGTTACTTCTGGGCTTAGCCCTCTATTTGCCCATAGTAAAAACGACTGGACACATAAACCTGTATCCTGATGGTCCAGCATATAGACCTATACCGATTGAACAATCCCAAGTTCATGTTTGTTTTTCGTCGTTTTTATCATTGTCAAGCCGTCGATGGCATTGCTCTGACATCAACCTGGAAAACTTTATTAAAGTTATTTTGAGTTAGGTGACCGTGCTAGTTATTATCAGCAGGTTGTTACCATAATTATTGGCATTTTTCGGCTTTGACACTCCTTCGTATACTTTAACCCACGCTAATAACAGCTGGCTTTTATCTTTCATTACCACCGCGCCAATAACGAAAAACAGAAATTAACTGATTATTTGATTTGATTTACAATCAGTTTTAGCATATTTTCTGAAGCAGAGTTTTCCAATTTTTTTTTTTATTCACGATTCCTTTTACCATCTTTTTAATTCTGTCGGTATGTAACGATCTAAAAATTTATCTGTTTATAATTAATTTCAGTGGGTCATATACGCTACGATATTAATGGCTTATCATTTATCAATCGCAAATTAATCATTTGTTTTAAATGCTGCTTCTGCGACCGATATTCCCTGTGCCGAGGATATTTTAAAAGTTAAAAATTAATCAAAACCTCATGCTATGTCAAACTCCCTTCAAAGTTTGTTTGGCAAGGATGCCAACGTGTGAGGCCGAAGGGGATGCTTGAATACTGCATTATCTTAAAATGCTGGTGCCCGCAAATAAACTACGGAAATTGAGGTTAAACCCGCAAGACTCAAAAAGGCTGGCAGGAAAGTCACGTGCATTTGCCTTTGCCTGCAGGGCTCTATTTAGCAAACTGATGTTATAAACTGCAAGATGTGAAAAGAAAACTGTGACATTATCGAGCTCAACATGACTTGTGCATCGATTGCAAATCTTACACATCTTCGCTGGCTATAAACGGTGCAAAATTAGAACAAGAAATATTTTAACCATCATGCTATAAACAATTGTTTTGCGTTTAATGCATTGTTAACTTCTCTAATTTAAATTTTTGTAAAACTCGGTTTCAGAAACGAAACGACACTGGTCTAGCAAGCCACTACATCGAGTCATATAATGTGGAACACCGGCCGCATTATAGCCAGCCCAGCGATTTAACTAGGCTACTCAGGTTGCCGAGACGACGGATAAAAGTGAGTACAGCTCTACCAACTTGTTCGATGAAAATTATCACGGCATTCACCGACTCTCTAAAATCTTTCCACAAAGCCCAGATTGAGTGCTACTGTTCAGTATTCCATAACAATGACTTTCGCTTTCAATGCTACCATATTTTTTCACAAAGACTTCTTTTCCATTCGCTTTTCACATGAAGACAGTTTGTGCGCGGAGCCAGTAGCACTAAATCCGGCAGTTATTCGAGCTGGACATTTTGAAGTCACATTCTGCTTTCTTCTTCATTCGCAAACGACGTTTTGAGAAACTTGAATCAGATTTGTGCAGCTCAAAACGCGACAGGGCCGCAACAGCCAGGCAGCAGCAAGCTAGCAACTTCACGCATCAAGCAAAGCTACGGAAACTGAAATTGCGACGAAGTGCAGATTAACACAACAGGCAAATTGAAACAACAAAACTCGATGAGAAACGATGCATTGTTTGTTGGCAACAAGCTTATTGTAATTTGGTACAAAGCTTGAGCTTGGTGTTTCGAGGACTTCCTTCAAATATTTGTTACTTGGAAAAGAATATTATTAACTTTAATTTAATTTCTATGCTGAAAAGATTTGTGTAACATCCAAATTTAGTATATCGTATTTAACACTTTTAACGTTCACCACCAACTTATGAGTATTTCGTCATAATTACATACTCTATCGCGATATAGACAGATTGGGACAACAGGTTTTGCTATGAAAGTTGTATACCCACTTTCGTGTTAAACCAATGATGCTAATAGCCTATATAATAATAGTAGTAAATACATAAATGCATATACACATACAAACACAATGTCTTTATTATACCGAATGTATGATTGGTTACACTCTATGTTTTGGTCAGTTCGTCGTGAAAGACCGTTTGCTTTGCTTGACGACTCCCAAATTACTGCAGCAATTACGCGGTGTCGATTACATATTTACATGAAAGCTGATCTCGTCCAAAAACGGTTGGTACGGTATACATGTATGGCGCGTGATGGATACTATTAGTTACATGCGTACTTGTGCTGTTTTGAAAACTGTTAAACCATGTGTCATAGAGGTATTCATAACTTCTTCAAAGTGACTAACTTTCGTAGTAAGTATAAGTGACGCAGCCCGTTTGTAGAAGTAGGCGGTTAAGTAAGGAGAATGCGCATGCAAAAAGTTAATCTAAGCTATTTAGAGTTTAAATAAAGTTAGATTTAAATCAGAAGAAATATTTAGGTCAGGTTTAGGTACCTATATAATATCATATTTAGTTAGGTGAACAAGAAACTGTGAAAGCACGGTTTAAATGTATGTTTCGTTCTGGTGAACTAGTGACAGCCTATATTCTTAACGTCACGCTATCATGTTTGCTATCGCTACCATAGCAAGAACCCTAAGTGTTGTGTCGCTATTGCGGTGACCACATTCTTAAGCTTAGATGACCTCCAGTCGAAAGCTGTACTACGGGGTGATAAGTATTGTTTCGTCTTCTTCTTTTTTCATTTTTGTCTTTCGTCAACCTTGTAGTTATACATGTTTTACCCTTGTCGCCATAGGTCAGGGATTCCCAATCTGTGGCGCGTGTGTTTTACTTACCGGGTTTTGTTTCGAAATCAATAAATTTTCCTGAAGCCCTATAGTTCTATGAATTGCTATTGTTTCGTAAAATTACGTTCTTAAAATACAGGCCATGTCAAAACAGAGAGTTACTTCTCATAAGCGTTATAGATATTAAGTCATATGATTGCTCATAAGCGTTCCTTCTCTAACAGCTTCATAGTAATTCTATGAAAGTACTGGTGGTAACGCAGGTAGGTGCGTAATGTGGTGTAAAATAATGCAGGTTATGGTAATGTATACAGTGAGACCTCGTTAATCCGGACCACTTCGTTTCGTCAAAAAATGTCGGTTTAGCGGGGTATCCGGATTATCGGAAAGTAAAAAATCAATCAATCTTGCAAATGCAGCACCGTGTTCAAAACGCAGTATGCACCTTACTCCAATTCTAAGTACCGACTTTCTGGCTGGACAGCAACTAAAATAAAATTATATTTTTTGCATGATCCGACCCAGTATCGAACCCCAGAACCACCGTATTAAAGACGAATGCTCTCCAAGTGACGAACATTCGGCCGCAAATCGGTTTGACAACCGCTCTTGCATGGAGAAGCATTCCGGCGGGACCAGCAGTCTTGAACTTTCTTTGACCTGTTTCCAATCTTAGCGCAATGCGATATCAAAAGCTGATAGCACGATTGAGTTGCAGCAGTATATCTTCAATAGATTGCCGCACTCAACCGATGTAATGTACGTATTTTTTTGCGACCGCGGAAGTGTTGTTTGTTACTGTTGATGAACAATTTATTTTTTCGTTTCTAAAATACTGTACAGTACAGTATTTCATAGTATGACTAAAAAGCTGTGCGGCTAAAATTTTTTACAAAGCGTAATGCTGTACAGTACTGTACTTTTGAATGAATAAAGACCGCAACGTTATTATGCGTAGATAATCGGCTATTGTTTCGTCAACTAACTACCCACTGTACATAGTGTATTAGGACAATCGTGAATCATTTTCGCTTAACTGTTAATAATCCGGTTTATCGGATTTTATTGCTATTGATTTAGCACATTTGTTCCAAAACTTTTGTGTCGGAGTCGGACAGCGGGGTTTCCGGATTAAAGGGGTAAAATGCATAGGAAGAAATCCGTTCCCGGCAGTTTTGTGTCGGATAGCGGGGATTCCGGTTGTTCGGGGTCCGGATTAACGAGGTCCCACTGTATTAATCTTTTGAATAAACTAAGATTCGATCAATTTAGTTGAGGGGTGTCAAACTCAATCGCACCAGGGGCTAAATCTCAAAACTTATTTAACGCCGCGGGCCGTAAGGATGATAACTGATTGAACGTTTCGTAACTTGACGTGACTTGATTGACCGTTTCGCTACAGGAGTACATGAATTGGAACAGGCAGCGAAACAACACCAAGTTTTTAATGTTTAAAGCCCGGTGTATTATTCTTCTTCTTCGCATACAAGTCCAACAAATATTGACGAAAAAAAGTAAAGATACGTCGCACTCGGTAATATACCCTAACAAGAAATAGAATAAAAGCATACCTACCACGAAGTAGGCTTATTATTGAAAACAAGGCTTCGGCAAAACCAGTGTATTTCACGGAAATTTGTACGCGCAATCAGTTGGAACAACATGAATTGAAAAATATTATATTAAGTCTGAGCTGCATTGTTGGATATTTAAAGAAGCCGCTCTCAAATATAGATATAATTTATTAAATATAATTAATAATTAAATAATTTATTTTCTATAATTCTCTCAAATATTTATAGGTCTCTCAAAGTAGACCGATAAAATGAATATGTAAAAAGTGAATGTACGCGGCTTACGGTATACTATATAACTGTAAGCTCATACGCAGATATGCAGTAATAAGATTCTGTCAAACGCAACCGTACTACAGGTAGCCTGCATAAAAAATGTAAATGAAACCATGCATTTGAAAGTTAAAATTAGAAATAGCATCCGAAAGTTTGGCCATATTGAAAAGTGCCGTACTATTAGACTAGCCAAAATTAAACTGAGGTTGCTGAATAAGAACAGTTATGACTGGGCTATTTTTAATTATTCTTCTGTTGTAACCCAGGTTACAAATTTATTTATTCTATGGTATGGTGGGGCAACTGCTGTGCTACTGTATTGTGCGATTTGTTATAATTTTGTTTCTTGCTTGAAAAAAGTAAGTTATACTGCACAATGATCTCTTGGGCCGGAAATAGTTCAATGTATGAAATAACTACGCGGGCCAAGTTTTTTTGTAAAGCGGGCCGGGAGTTTGACACGTATGGGTTGATCTGCAAGAAGTGGTACCTGTTGACATTACAGGGTGCCCAAGTGGTACGAGATCGTGAAAAGATTGGGAACCCCTGCCATAGGTGGATAGCTTGCAACTTTCCCTTCTTATAAGTGCCAAATTCCAAGTCACTAAACGTCACTAAAGAAGCATCCTCGAGCATAGCTTTGAAACGCAGTACAAAATATATTGCCAAAAAACAGGAACTGTAACAGTTGGTGGACTTTAGCAAAAATTTTCTTGTAACGACTCATGTCTTGGTGTTGATCCACAACTGTAAAAATAACAGCCGGAAGATGATATACTGTACAGTGTTAGAAAAAAACGTCAACCAAAGTTTCCGAAAACCGAAAGCTCACAAGATGCCACAACTTCCTCATAACGTTGATGCCCTAACATTTATAGCTTTATGTCGTTATATACTGCTGGGTGTTTTCTTAATAAGTTTTTGGTAGGTAGTTGGTGAAGTTAAAACGACGCATGTGTATCGCAAGTTCTTGAGAAAACTGTAAACCAGCAGGCAACCCTCGCGTGTTTAAATCATTCAGTCCCTAAAAGTTGACAAAACATTTGAAGATTGACAGGTCATCTAATTTAAATCAAACTATGCAATCGTTTTCCTAAATACGAAAATGGCTACTTGGCTGCCGAGAGTAGCAAGTTGAGCACAAAGTGGTGATTTGTAGCAGGATATTCGGTGACGAACTAAGACCTAAGGTGATTGTTGATCAAACAAAAGTAAGAAAAATGTTACAGGGTTTCACGAAAAGAAAACGAATTAGCAATCATGTAGAGATATTCCTGCGTTTGGGACGAGAGCGTGACGCTACCCCAGACAACGCTACTTACTCAGTTACATTGATAACATCTGGATAAGTGTGAAATCTTGATATCTGAATAAATCATTTAAATACCATAGCTTAACTTTTTTGTTGTTCCGGCTTAGACAAGGGTGTTTGTCGATGACTATAAACAAGATGTAACTTTTTTGCTTGTGACTTTCTAATGGAAACATTCATCGACTGAAACAGTAGAGGTGCCTTTTGTTTGCCATCTTGGTTATGTCAGTGTATAAAGCAAGTCAGTACACGGCATCTAACTGTAATGGGGACTCCGTCGTCAGCTTGGAATCAATCATTCGTAACAAACATGTCAGCAACGACTGGACCGGCGCATAAGTGCCTAAATTATATGCTTTCGTCGGCGATTGTTGCAGTTCTGCTCGAGATTTTATCTATATACTTGGTGACGACACTTGCAATATTTTCGTGGAGGACTAGAAACCGAAGAGATGTGTCGAAATTAAACCGTTTATGCTCGCTTTCAGCACTCATCGCTTTCCTGCTTTGCACAAGCAATCTATACGCCTTGTTACTGGAGGATACATTTAATGCATTGGATTACATCGAGGCAGTGTGTTATTGGCTTGGCATTTGTCTTACCTACACTGTTTTATGGGCTAGACAAAGACGATTTTATTCCAATAAATTGCTGGCAAATAAAGTTGGGAAATGCCACAGGATTTTGAGTAGCGCTGTTATCATTGCAATTTGTGTTTGTTTGGGTGCACTTGTGTTCACTTTTGTATCTAAAACGTATGGCAGAACTTGTGCGACTTCGTACGATATCAACGATATTTTACCGATATTAGTCGCGTACATAGCAGCAGCTTTCGTTTTCCAAATGCTATTGTTTTATCTTCTAGTGAATCCATTGAGAAGTGAGGATGGTGTAAAAACATCTGACATATTGCGTTTTAGGTTAAAGAAAGATATTCACAAAATGGTTGTACGTTTAGCGATTTGTGCCGCCGTGTGTATAATTACGACTACAATGACGTCAGGCATGATATTTCTCGTATTAAAGGAAATAGTTGAAACCAGTTGGTATAACGTGGTCACGCTCGATTTGATCGGAAACACAATATCTATGGTGTGTAGTTTTAAAAGCTGGAAAACGAGGTTATTCCCCTTTTGCAAACCTATTGACCTCAAACTTGGGAATAGCGATGGAGAAAACGAACAAATCTCTTTTCGTTCTGAAAACGTTTGACGACATAATGCATTTTATCCGTCTTATTCTTTATGACTATTTATTTATTAAATGCCATTTAAAATTTTCTTTATTATATGGTTTTGTTTGTCCTAGGACTTGGACGTAGAAATTTATAAGATCTTAGATACTGTACGCCAGCAAGTTGCTGCGTCAAAATACGCTTGTAATCATAGATCTAGCTTACAACTTGAAACTTCATTTTTTAGTTGAATAACTTTAAAACTTCATTTTATATTTAATTACTTTGTTTAATACAGATGAAAGTTTTCCTTCTCGGTTCACTGTGTATTTCTGCAAGTGCCTTTTACGAACGTACGGCGGCCAGGTTTTTGACGCCAAATAATCCAGTTATTTGCACAAATTCACCAAAACGTTGGTTGTTTTCGAAATACCTGGTTGAGTTTAGTGAACGTGCTAGTCGTTATCAGTAAGTTATTTCCATTGTTATTTTCATCCATCTTTTTTAAGGCTTTATTTTGACAAATTCTTTCTATGCATTAGCGCATGTTAGTATCAACAGGCATTGATTTTTTTCGTCCCCACCACGTTAATGACGAAAAATAAAATGATTGATATCCTACAAAATGACGGGTTATAGTAAAATACATTACTAATACTATGCGAAAACTAGTCTACAGCATAAAAGCGCGTACAGGTACAAAAATTGGTTTAGTGTAGCTGAATGTTAAAATGGTGTAATGTTACTTGCTGCTAATACGATCCAAAATCTTTTGTTTTCTTTTATCGTGGCAGTTTTGAACACGTGACTGAGTTATTTGAGCAGGCAGACGTTGCATTTAAAGGAATTGAGTGTATCGTATTTCACCTGTCGCCTCCCCTTGTTACGTCATTGCCTTACAGCAACTTAGTTCACGTGGGTGACTCATTCTGTTATTTTCCTGCACAGTAAGAACAGTAATAGCAGGACCATGATATTAAGTGGAATATCTGTCTAATGCCTAGTAATGCGACAACGTGACTCCGCAGCGGACTGAGATGCCACGTTACAGTCGATTTCATACTAATGATTGCGTCACAATTGTTAGTGTTTGGTATGTCACGTACGTGTGCAACGGTTTTAATTCAAATTAATAAGGCAAGGGGCTTTACTTCGTGGTGTCCAGTCAATCGTCTTTGACAGCAGTTTCAGAGTAACTGTTAACGCTAGAGACAGTTTATCGACGAATTTGTTACTGAACTCGGAAGATATCTCCAGAACAGAAAAGATCCTATGATCTCGTTGTATCAAGTCGCGTTTGTTGCCTTTCTTCAGACCTTCAGATGTTGTAGAATGGTGGGAACAGCAGCACAGAATTGTTCAGCCTATCCGTTTTCCATTAACAGCCGCATGCGCGCACACACGCACAATGAGTGCGAAAGATAAATAGAGCCTTTGCCATTGCAGAAAAAAATTGATGGGGTATAACGATTAAACACCTGCCCTTTGCCCTCGATAATTTAATAGATTACACAGGGCTATAGAACAGTCTGGGCGTTGTCGAGTCGAGTGCTCTGGTGGAGAAATACGCGTCCATGTATGGGTTTGAATGGGAAGCAGATATGCTGTAATAATCCCTCAAAGCTTGGACCTTCCTCGTGAGCGTGTATGTTTTACAATATTCGAGTTGGTATAAGTTGAGAAGAGATAAAATAGCATTGCGATACCAAAATGTTGCTATCAACACAACGAGTGGAGAAATAGGTACACCTAATTACTAAACGAAATAACTAGTTTGGTTTGGACTATACTCCAATCCCGCATCAAGATTTTGAAACATAACGGTATCAAACAAAAAGAGGTGAGTAAAAGTGCTGCTGTACTATGAGTAGGCTACCCAGTAAAACTGCTACTCATATTGTTCATCGCGTGACCTATTTTCGTGTATTCTGTTTATTTTCAGTCAATTTCGTTTTAATGAGGAACTGAAATATAGTCCGAAACATTTTAATTATTAGTAGGCTAAATAAAAGTGTCTATTTCTGCACTCGTGGCGCTGAAAGCAGCATTTTAGTATTGATTCAAGTTATCCATGGCGCTAGATGTCCCGGCTTAAATGTACCAGCCGACGTAGATTGCGTTACAAGCGCAGGCGGCAACTCAACACAACAAGGAAGTGGTTTTCAAAACAAAGTTGAAATAGCTGTTGTTCTTGTGACATATTGGGAGGTAACGATTTCCGAGAAAGCGGTCTATGATTGCCCGATTGGGCATAAAAGTCAAAAACCGCGATTTTGAGCGCGTACATGCACATAACTTTACCTACGTATTTGCAATTACATGTATATACCGTATGCGCTAATCATTTTTTTTTGGCCTGACCATCGGAGTCAAAAAAGTACCCAGGTAAAGTTGCATAAGTGTATACAATTTTAAACGCGCGTTGATATCTGCTGTATCAGTTAATGGCGTCGTGAGCATAAGAAATAAGGCACAGATTAAGCTGCACTTTTGTCCTTCCAGGGCTTACGCAAATATTTTCCTCTCTTGGGACTTGAATAATAATCACCTGAGGGTGAATCGTTCAGGGAAACGCCGCTGGTGGTGGTAGCGAAGGTAACTAAGTACTGTACTGGGTAATGTGAATTGCCGGTTTTTCAATTCAATTCAGCGGGAGACTCTTTTAATCTACTGCGTGTCTCATAATAGTTTGAGTGGTTAGGTAGTTGGATGTGGAAATATGAAAGATTTTTTTAAACCATTTTTCCTTTTGTGGAATAAGTAATATCGACGTTACTTTCTGTTTATGACAATATGATGACTCTTCGCTTCTAGTCTATTTTTAGTGCATAAGAAAAATTAACCGGTTGAAGTATCAAGTAAGCAAAGCTAGCATGTTTCGCAAGTTGTGTAAATAACTAACCTTCTAATGATTAAATCGAATATTACGAAGGCATGTAAATATCTACGTCGCTTTGAAAATGGTTCTCCATCAACTGCAATTCTTCTGGGTTATGTGAAGTACAAAAGGCTAACTTTTGGCATTTGCCAGTTAACCCGGAAGTTAAGCTCGGCCTCAGGAGAACACAATTTTTGCCGTATGCGTTGGACCCCCTGACTAATAATTCATCGTTAGTAGCCAAATTAAAAGGCAGTTTATACAGTATTTCTAAATCAAGCGATAGTTTTTACACTTCAGAAGCGTTAATCGAATTCTGCGCATGCATGTTTAGAATTAGCAATAACTGGTTATAATATTTATCAACAGATCAAATTTGCATTTAAATTTATCCAAATATTTACAACTGTGTACGCAGTCTGACTACGCGTACATAAACTGAGTACGTGTAGACATAATTTTCTTCCTGCACAAAACCATCAGGAATACCTATACGAGTACAAAATTTGCTTTCATGAAAGCTAAGTTTTTTCGCTTGTGCACAAATTAGCTACTATCGCATGGGTTAGCACTTGCTGTCAGGAGTTTAAAGACGCTAAATTCAGTATTGATTTTAACTTTGCGTAACCTGTTGGGCACCTTTTTCCACAAATTGATTAGAAATCGTTACTGGTATTTGCGAGCAAGTGCCCAGCACGTTTCAGCAACATGGTTTTCCATCGCAGTTTGATCGATTATGTTAAATCCTATTTTAAATAAGACATGAATGACAATTAGAGGGTTGTCTAGTGTTTTGACGAGTAAAAATTTCTAAATAGCGACTGTACTTGCCTAACTATCAACCGTCTTGTTTATAGTTTTTCTGTAGACTACGTTTTAGCCACACAGGGAACAGATCAGCCAGAAGTCCTTCAACTATATAACAAACTTCAACGCAGGAAATTCACGTCAATTTGTGAACAGGAAACATTGTGTAGTAAGTGGAAACAGGATAGCGTAGATAGCCAATATCTATGCCAAAAGGTAGCATCGCAAAAAAGTACATTTGCTGATATTCCAATATTTTAAGATAGTTTTAAAAGTTTGCCCTTCAGTTTTGGGAAGTATTAAATAAATCTGGAGAAACCGCTCAGATCATTAAAGTAAACATCGCTTAATAAAGCTCAGGAATGCCAACAGCAGGGGCCACTTTTCGACAGCTTTCCTGTCAAGTTGTTTTAATAAGCGGTGAATTTATATGAGGAAAATCATCGTTCGCTCCGTATCAGCGACAACTGCTGCGACTAGCAGCTAGCTATGGTTGCCGATGGTTTATTGCATAGACATTGAGTGGGGTTTACTGTGTAGACGTGACTCAGTGGCAAGAAGCAACTATTTTCACAAAAATAACTCCGCTATACCGGAAATAGCAGCATCAGAATAGAGTTTGTCTACAATTTTGACATTTTTGGATCATTGTGCGAGTTTGTAGCAAAGACATTATTATTAAAGAAATTAGAAAAAGATGCCTAACGTTTTATTTGCGGCGCTGGGTTTGGATTATTTCGTCACTGAACTAGGTAATTAATCTAATTATATATAAAACGACCCAGTGACACTGCGAACCGGCTATAACATGGTCAAGTCTTTTTTTTTTGTTATTGTTATTTCAATCTAAGTGCTTTTGCTCTTTATTTGATAGATCAGTGCATATGTTAATTGACAAAGTACTTCTATTTTTGAGAATTTAAAATTAACCATAAATTCAGTGATTCAAATATTTTTCTAACATTTTCTGTTGTCAACTTTTTTTGAAATGTTTTATTTTGTTTCTTTAAAACTCAAATTTAAAACCCAGCGAATAAGCACCTGGAAATTTATAAGCTTAGCTGTTTGTTAATGACTTTCGATTCAACAAGTTGTTGTATTTATCTATACCAGGATGGTTTTGTTAATGAAAATATATTAAAATGGACAATCTGTCGTTGGATTGGAATCAGTCATCCTTGACGAGCCAACCAGCAACAATAAAATCAACAACATGCCATTTTTATTCGTCGGTTTGGTCGTTAGTTATTGCAGCTGTTCTCGAAGCCATTTCGATTTACATTTTGACCGCACTTGCAATTTTCTTCTGGAAATCAAGAAACCGGAAAAATATATCGAAATTAAACCATCTATGCCTGGTTGAGGCGTTGTTTACCTGCTTATGCTGCACCACCATTCTGCTTAAAGTACTGCCCACTTATCCTTACAAGATCATGTTGTGGGTCGGTGGGTCGTTTTACTGGGTTGGCCTTTCTCTAACTTATACTATTTTGTGGGTGAGACAAAGAAGGTTCTATTCGGACGAACTGCTCGCCGACAAATCAGGCAAATGCCACAGGGTTGTGAGTAGTGTCGTCATTGTTGGGATCTACATCTGTTTATCTGCGCTTATGTGCGCATTTCAATCTAAAGTTGGTGATTGTTCGTCTTTGGGTGACATTAATGACATTCTGCCGATACTAATCACGTTTATAATTGCGATTTTTGCATTTCAAATTTTATTGTTTTATCTCCTTGTTCATCCATTGAGAAGCGAGGACGGTGTGAAAGTATCCGACATATTATTCTTTAGGCTAAAGAAGGACATTCACAAGATGGTCGTCCGTTTAGCGATATGTACCTCCATATGTATATTTACAAACATACTGATGTGCATTGTGATTATACTGATATCAAAGCGAATTTTGCAAACCAGCTGGCTTAACGCGGTGGCGCTTGACTTGATTGTAAACACGATTGCTGTCGTATGCACTTTTAAACGTTGGAAAACTAGGTTATTCCCCTTTTGTGAAAGTGCTAAAACCGATTTTAGTGAGAATTACACCACAGCATACTAAACATTAATTGTTGTGTTTTGTATTATGTCGTGACGCTAAAAATAATCTAAACTCACTTTGTTTCTTAGCTGTTTGACACAAAAGGCATTGCATTTGTTTTTTATACCTTTTCTACTTCTCTTGTGACAGTGGTGCGGAAGAGCAAATCGCAAATCGCATATTTTGTCATTTCCGATTTTTCTATCTACCGCATTTCCAAGGGAAAGCCTGGCCTTCGTGTTTTAGTTGACAGCTCGGCACAATAACTGCTCGGCACGTGCCCTGACATCTAGCCAGGGTTGCCAGACGACGACCTTGCTATACAGAGCTGGACTTGAAAGGGAATTTTTGAATTTTAGTCTCAGATTTTGCCCGATTTCTGTTTGTTTCGTTGAATTTTGATTTTGAAAATCTTTTAAAGCTTGTTTTCGAATTAAATTGGCTGAAAACATTTTTGTTAATTTTTTACTTCTGTGTTATGAAAATCCATTCGAAAATCCATGCTTGTAATAAGCTGACGAAAAAACCTGCATTTCGGTTTTAATTAACCTCAACATGTATCTACAGGTAGGCCTGCAACAAAAAGTTTAAGGTAATTCCACATGATATAATTGCTTTAACGCGTCTGTAGCTAGTATTCGTATACAAGTGGCTATGCAGACAATAACTTACGGCTACGTAACAATACAGTTATGCTCGCCACGATTAGATTTTGAAACCAAGCAACACCTTACGAAATAATAACACTGGTCAACAGCCAATTTGCTTCTGAAACGAATGAGGTCAATCTTGGCTAATTTGGGGTCGCTGATCTCGAATATCAACTTTAAATTTGTTGATTAGCTCTAGTTTTTGAGATATGGCACCATGCCAAAATGTGCTTTACTTGCTAACGCGGAAAGAAGTGTGCGTTTATCTGTTGTAGCATCTGCCAGATAGAGTTGGGCACTTAATATATTTGTTTGAAGGTAGATGACGTTTCTATTCATATTATTTTTATTTTGACGTATGTTTGAGTTGGGTTGTTTGCTTGCTTCATGTGTGTAGTCTGAACTGCTCTTTCTGCAGATGCCTCGTAAATGCATAAAAAATGCAGACAATTTCTACTAGATTTGTGGTGAAATAACTTTTTCTTCACAAAAGCGAAGTATAACGGCTGTGGTCAGGAAAGCAAACCTTGTATTCAACTTGTATTTTGGATGTAAAGTTGGTGATCAGGACAAGAGTTGGGCCCCTCACATATGCTGTAACTCCTGTGGTGCAAATCTTTGGCAATGGCTAAACGGAAAAAGAAAATGTATGCCCTTTGCTGTTCCAATGGTTTTGAGAGAACCTACTGACCACATTAGCGATTACTACCTTTGCACGACCCCCCCCCCCCCCCCCCCCCGGTTTGTAAAGATTTGTCGAGAAATAAGAAGCAAAGTATTCAATACACAAATATTCCATCAGCAATTCGTCCCGTACCGCATGGAGAATTACTTCCTGTTCCTGAGGTACCTAAAGAATTCACGTTACGTTGAAACACTATCTTCCAAAGAACCACACCTTATAACTCAAAATGAATTGCACGATCTTATCCGGGATTTGGAACTACCAAAAGTTAAATCAGAAATTTAGACTTCAGCTCTAGACTTTAGCTCTAGACTACAGCAATGGAATCTTCTGGCAGAATCATCATCTTCGAAGACGGTAAATTTGATCAAGTGTCATTTGACAGAGAAAATTGCATGGGAAGCGTTTAAGTTGCTGGCCACAAAATTCTTGGGGAACAAAAGAGCTGACAACTACACGCAATTGGTGTAAATCTCATTAAAGCATACAGATGCATGGAGTGCAATATGTCACTGAAAATACACTTTTTGGACTTGCACCTGGATCTTTCCACCAAACTGTGGAGATGTTAGTGATTAGCATGGTGAGCGATTTCACCAATGCATATCTTCAATGCAAAAGAGGTACCATGGAAAACAGAATCAATCAATGCTTGCTCACTTTTGCTGGATGATATCTAGGGATGCTCCATTAACCGTATACGAGTTACAGGCCAAAAGGAATATAACAGATAAAATAGATTAGAAATTTATATTTGGAAAGTGGCAGTTATTTGTTGCATATGCTATGCTGAAATATAAACGCATGCAATTATTACACTGTTTGTAGATTGTTACTGTTGTGTTCAATAAAGTGCACCAAGGCTTGCCATATATAGATCAAGATACAAAAATGAAAAAAAATTTTATCTTTTAAACTAGAGCTAATCAGCAATTTTAACCGACATTTTTGGATTCAGCGTCCAAAAATACATAAGAATCAATTGTTTTCTTAACGGAAGCAAAACATTTTTGAAAAATTGTTGACCAGTGTAACATAACAATCTTCCCTTCTAATATTTATGCTATAGGCAGTTTCAAAAAGTTTCGTAATTCGTCTTTAGGGTGGGCGCCGTGTGCGTGTAGGTTAGCGCAACCGCATGGGGAAGATCATTTACACACGTTTGTTACGGCGGAGTGGTAACAGGATACTGCTGAGGTTGGCTTGTTTCCTTTTTTCTATCAAACAATTCACCATGTTACGGTAGGGGGAAACGTGAGGATTCATCGGTAATGGTAAGTACTTGTTTCATAAAACTAATAACAACGGAGTCTGTGCTCAGTCGTTCAAAGGGTTGCAATGCTTTGATGAAATTCACTCTTCTTGGCTTGCAGAAGCGTTGAATCACTCGAGCGCTTAATTGGTATGAAGCAGTCAGTAGAAAGAAGACCAGATGGTGATCGGCCAAACGAAACCAAAAAAACGGATATAGCCTACTTAATTACGGAAAGCTATCATGTAAAGAACTAGATTTTGTTATTAGAATCGCCAACTTTATTGTCAATTGAATGTCATCAACATTCAGTTAAACCCGAAACCCTGTCGATCTATTTTGATCAGTGTTCCAATAATTGTTATTACCGAGTAACATTACTTGCATATAGTTAATTATTTTAATTTAACTTAAATCGTAGTAGTTTAATTGTTGATAAACAGCAATCAATTTATCACTCTGCTGCTTGCGTTTTGTCGCATTTGGCAGACCATCACCTACAGAGCCAGGTGAGTGTCAATTTAAGGACAGTGTTAGCGATCACCATAAAGTGGATTTACGATCTTCGTCTATACGTCTTCTGGAAATTCACAAATCCTTTTCAATCGATGAATTATAAATTATATCTTCACTTGCTTATGACATTCTTCAGGCATAGACATCATCAACGGCTATAACTTTAATTTATTATGTAACTGTAACGTAATAACTTGTACCATCAATATACGTTACAATAGTCAGCGTGTTCATTCACACTTTAATTTTTAACCCATTCAATTCATCCTGCTGCCACTATATCTCACCGAAAAAAATTGTTCGTTCAAAGCTATTTTTCACAGTTTATTGTCAACCTAACTTAAATGATATGACATAGTAACCTAAATCTACCTTCTAACCCAGTACTTCTCAACCTTTTTGCTTATGTGGCCCATTTTCGTTGCACAAAAAATCCTATGGATCATTAACTTTATTGTACAAGAGTAAAACTACAAAATAGGTTTGAAAAACACGAAAACTGCAAAACGCATTATTTCAACCGCGCATTATCATTCTTGTAACGAGCTGACCTATAGTGACGTGATTGCAGTGATGGGATCGCTGAACAAAGAAGTTTGAGAAACTCTACTTAGTTCAATAGCGCAAGACCACGTCTTTACTCTACGAAATGAAATCATAAACGCTATTGTTGAATCACTATTGGCAATTCGAAACTGAGTGACTACAGTGTACTCCAGTCACTAAATTAGAGTAGGCAAAGTAATGCAACAGAAATTACTTTTAACCGTATCAAATACAATATTTCAACACATTTTTCATCCGTGTCTGTGTGGCTGAATAAGAAATTTGCTATGGTCCACCAGTAGGCGATAGCCCACAGGTTGAGAAACCCCGTTCTAACCTAAATCTAACTCCAACAAAACCTCAAATAGCTAAAATCGTCTTTTTGCATTCTCCTAACTTACCTTAACCTAGGTCTACCTTAACAACAGACTGCATGACCTACATACGGTGAAATAACCACTCCGTTTAATTTGTATTCACGAAAACTTTATCGTCCACGTGCACTTCAGCAACTCTGCAAGTATTTCTTCGTATCCTCGTGTATTTTTTGTTATGTATTGAAAGTTCCGTTTGTTTTGTTTGTGCTTTTATCGTTTATTCTTTTTTTAGTTAATTCATTTATTTTGTTAGCGTAGAGACTTTCTGGGTTTGTGGCCGTGCTAACCTGTCGTCGAAAAACCCTCACTGCAGTTAACATTTTGCAGCACGTTTTAAGCACCTGGGTTTTGCCGCTTTGTACTGCTCGTTGGTTGTTTGTGAGGTTATCACTCTTGTCTTAGCAATAAGCTATAACAACGCTGGCACATATTTTTCGGTTCCCACAGTCAGTGGCGAAGAAAACGATGCGATACAAAATTCCAAATATTTTGCATTGGGTCATCGCTTTCCTATACTGTTGTCAAAATTACTTTCCCCTTTGGGAGGTCATGCATGACAAAAACTCACAGTAGTAAATTGTTTATTTTCGGCAGACATGGTTGCCAACAGAGCGATGTTTTTAACAGGTAGGCCGCGAAGTTATTTCAGGGGATCCGCGAAGGATGCCAAAATGTGACAGTAGTACTAAAAGCAAATACCCTCAAGTGGGACCATTGTGAACCCATGGGGGCTAATATAAACGCATTTTTTGAAAAAGATCGCTCTTGATTTGTGACGTTTCGGTTACGTGACTGAAAGGCATCGTCAATAAAATTTAGTCATCTAAGTTAGCGGACCTCAAAAAATGTCAGCAATGGTGGGTCGCGAGTTGAAAAACGCTGGAGTAAGCTGCAAAAAGGGTAAAGGGTGAGTTGCAAAAAATGTATATATACAATATACAAATTGATTGATTTGATTTTGTATAAACGTGTTAAAATTGAAGATTGAAAAGTACATGACTATTTTCATTAACAAGAAAGGTCAATATATCTTGGTCCTTCCCTTGAACCTTATTTGAATAAGAAGCTTTATGGTTGGGTTGGGCCTTTTAGTAGCTTGGAGTTTAGTTTTGAAGTTCTGGCACAATTTTAGAGTATTCTAAGCCTACAGAGTTTCTAACTTAAGTTCAGAGAGCCAAGGCCGAACGAAAGTAACTGAAACTTTCACTTAAGAAAACAACGGAATTGGAGTTTACTACAAACTTTTGAGTACAGTCATGTAAATTTATACGTGTTGCTTTTAAAAACAGCTCAATAATTATGCATACCAGTAAACAGAAAAGATTTCTTAATCTTAAGTTGGCTTCATAGTGTAGAGCTTCTTAGCTTTCCTTAGAAAAGGATTTTCTTAACAAAAAAATTACTAATCTTCATGCCCAAAGTGTCAAGCACCGGTAAGTAAATGACTGTGTGTTCGATCAATACACGCTTGATTACAGCAACAGGAAAACACTGTGAACTGTCAGTGTGACGTCATCCCTAAAATATTTAAGGACAAATCGGCATCATCTCACAGTTTCCTGTCAAACAGTGGCATTTGCTACAATGCGCTCTCAGGAATTTAGTTGGTGTTTTTAAATACATTAAAAGATCGCATGAAAACGGAACAATTTTGTAAAGAATCATTAAAAGTTAAATTTAAAAACAGGTAACCCATTCGAGAAGATATATACGTATTTTTATTACACAACAGTATGATTAGATCCAACAGAAAGGGATGAAAAGTATTTGTATGACTTGTCCATCAACAGCCAAAAGCAGTGTTTCCTTTCAAGAGTCGGAAATAAGTATTTGAAAGTGGATAGATTGATATACAACGTTTTTTGATTTAACAAAAAAGTTTTTACCAGCTTTAAAAAGTGAGTACCGTATTTTCTTGAATAGAAACCGCCCTCGAATAGAAACCGCACGATTTGATTAAAAATAAACAATAGAAGCCGCCCTCGCATAGAAGCCGCAGAAGACAATGATGAAATCGCTTCTTTACATACAAAAAAAAACAAAGCAAACATATCTATGTAAATGCAATGTAAATAGCATGTTTACAAAATAGGATGGCAAGTATGGGGTTATCTTAGTACAATAAGTTCAAAAGTGCAATGTAGATAGCATGTTTACGGAACTGATTGTCAATCAACTATTCTTCGATAAGTCTGCAATTATACCGTGAACTGAGATTGAACTTATGGCAAGTATGACGTTATGTAATAGCGCGATAAATACCGTAGCAGAAATATAAGTATAACGACACAACTTGGAAGGCAATGGAAACAGCGTCTTTCAATAGAGTGTTGAGTCCGGTGTAATATAAAGGCTGTCATTGAGAGCTTGCACATGCGAAAAACTGCAGTTGTCACATTACAGTAGTGATCGGATAGTAATAGAATAAAACCTTTTTGTCAAAAGAGAGCGCAGAATTTTATTGTCACCTAATCAACACTACCTGTACTTCATGTAATAAAAATAGAAGCCGCCTTCGAATAGAAGCCGCACAAAACGTTCAAAAACAAAAAATAGTAGCGGCGGATTTTATTCAAGAAAATACGGTAGCTATTACTGACAGTAACACAGGAAGCATAAGGCAGCGAGGATAATTGTCCCTCCCGTGTTTTTGCATTCTAAAACTGTCATTTTATGTTTTGCCATGCCGTTTAGTAAAATAATTAAAACCCTTTTTTTACCCATTCGCTCTTTTTTTCACCGCGTATACTTATCTTCGTAAATTCAAAGTTGAATTTCCCGTAATCTTAAAATTACGTTCCTCCCGAAATATCTTCGCCCGCGCCAAGTTGATTGTTTCCAGCGATTTTGGTTATTGAGTGCACAAAGAAAATTGAAAGTGAAGTAACGACCTGTAGCATGATGTTTATACATGTTTGAGTAGGATTTAAAAAATTGTTCATTTAGCAAATGCAGGAAAAACGTCACAGAAAAAAAATGTCACAAAATATACGGTTAATCACGTTATTCTACGAGCTGTTGCTAAACTGCCTTCAGCAAAGGGTAGGCGTCACGCTACCCTAGATAATAACAGTGTCTTGCACTCTTAACCGAATATTTGGTATATTTTTGGAATGGTTACACTTGAATAATTCAGTTGAAAGCCAGAACTGTAAACATTACTTCTGTAACAGTTTCCGTGACACATTGACCGTCAAAATTGATTGTGATCTTTTAGCCTGTGTCTTTTTACCGATTATCGATTAAGCTAACACTTGTGTCGTTTATCAGCCAGATTTAGTTATGTTATTTTTTACTGCACGTAATTATAACCTGATCAAAATGCTGTTTGTCGTGGTCTAATCAAAATGCCTTCATTGTTGGTTTGGAATCACTCGTCCGTAACAAGTTCGTCAACGACCACTGAACGAATAGCAATGTACGTATGTCAAAACCATTTGCTTTCGTCAAAAATCTTAGCGGTTCTGCTCGAAATGGTTTCACTCTACATTGTAACGACACTTGCAATTTTTTCCTGGAAAACGAGAAACCGAAAAAATGTTTCCAAACTAAACAACGTATGCTTGCTTTCAGCAATACTTGCCTTTCTGTTTTGTACAAGTATTCTGTTTTCGCTGTTACCTAGATTTCCCTACTCTACAATGAATTACATAAATGCTGCATGTTATTGGGCCGGTATGTCTTTAACTTACACTATCTTATGGGCAAGGCAAAGACGATTTTATTCCAATAAATTGCTGGCAAATAAAGTTGTAAAATGCCACAGGATTTTGAGTAGTGCTGTTATCATTGCAATTTGTGTTTGTTTGGGTGCACTTGTGTTCACTTTTGTATCTAAAATTGATGGCAAAACTTGTGCGACTTCGTACGATATCAACGATATTTTGCTGATATTAGTCGGGTTTATAACAGCAGCTTTTGCCTTTCAAATTTTATTATTTTATCTACTAGTTAATTCATTGAGAAGTGAGGATGGTGTAAAAGTATCCGATATACTATGCTTTAAGCTAAAGAAAGACATTCATAAAATGGTCGTCCGCTTGGCGTTTTGTGCCACCATGTGTATAGTTGCGACGATGCTGACATCTGGCATGACTTTGCTGATAACAATGGGAACTCTTCAAACCAGCTGGTTTAATATGGTCACGCTTGACTTAATTATGAACACAATATCTGTGGTGTGCAGCTTTAAAAGCTGGAAAACTAGGTTATTCCCCTTCTGTGAAACTAGTGGTGTTGAACATCGGAACAGCGAAGGGGAAAACGACCAAATTTCTTCTCGTTTCTTAGACACTTGACAAGCCTACATGTCTGATATCCGTCTCTTTTTTTATGAATGATGCTTGCATGTTCGTTCATTATATAAGGAATATTTATTGACTACACACGTACAGAATGCAACGCTGCACCATGTAGAGTTTTTGACAATAATAAAAATTCTGTGTTTGTTATATATGCTATACTGAAATAATGAATGAATGAAATATGCTAAATGAAATATTTTCCTGCCTTATTTGTTCAAGCAAACAACTGAGATAAAGATCAATTTTAGTCTTTGTATACCCCGTCGCATCATATAAGTTACTCAACATGGCCTCCTAAGTTTTCAAAGAATTGTAAAATATTGTACATTTCTGTAAAGATGCAATACTTCATACAAGCACAAATACTGACGGAATGGATTATAAAATGGAATGAATACTACAAGTTTGGCGCAATATATGTAACAGTCTTAAAATGTCTCCCTTAATAATTACCTTTTAAATGTTTATTGTTTTATCTGCTATTTTGTTCTGTCAAAAGCGTGGATGACACAAGCGCATCCGACACACTACCAGGCTAAGAAAGATATTAACATAAAATTGTCGTTCGTTTAGCGATTCATAACATGGTGTGTATATTTACAAGCATACTGATGTGTGTCAATGTGTTGACAACATAAACGGAAGCATTTAAAACCAGTTGGGCAGATGCAAGTCTGCTTAATTGTAAACACGATCTTATTAGTGTATAGTAGGCCTACCCAGTATTGGAAAACGAGGTTGTTACCCTTTTGTGAAACTGCTGGAAGAGATCATCAAATTCAACACATTCCTTTTAAAAAAACTTTGCTGTATTCTAACTACTCATATCACATTTTCAAAGATTGACTCACAGCAATGTATAACTTATATAAACTAAGAATAAAAACCAGATCATGCCTGCAACACGGAATTTAACTTTTTCAGGGTATAGGCCTATAGGGCATACGTGTCATTGCAGACATGTTTGAGATGGTGCTAATGTCAACAGCGCACAAATAATGTAGAGTTTTTAAGAGTGAGTTCCAACAAAAATAAAAAAGATTGGTTACTAGGTAAAGCTGAAAAAGCATAGTTCAGAAAGCCAAGGAACAAGTATAATAAGCAAGGTGTGCGAAAACTTGTTGTACTACTGTAAATGAAGTATCAGCATACAATTTCATCAAGTAATAGGTAATTTGCATAAACGCCAGAATAACTCAAAATCCGTACTAATTGTTTTAACTGAACTTTTTTGGCAATTTCTTATGCAATCTTATGACAATATATACAATATATATATTGCATATATTGCACTGCGTATTCCCAAATCTCTCAAATCTTTCAAGCGAAACGTTACTGAAGTGAAGTCATCGACTCATTAGCGCGTTATAATGCATTTAATGTAATTGGTTGGGTAAGTAGTTTTTGCTGTACAAATTGGCCGAGTGTATCATCTCAAAATTTGATGGAAGTATCTGAAATGCGTTTATAGCTGTAAAATTAATATAAATACTTTAGTTCCAATGTTAAGAATAGTTTATGAGAACAATAAGAAACTGTCAAAAAGCCAAGCAAGCAAGTTTTTGGGCGTCAATAAAACTGAAAAAAGGCAATTTCAAAGTTATTTGCTTCAACCAAAAGCAATATGGCAATCGTGTAGCCAAGCGGTTTCCAAACTATTCGGGCGAACCCGAATATCATGAAGGTCGACACGAACGAATCCCGAATCTATTCGTATTAGCACCAAACAATAAAATTTCATCTAAAAGTTGTCAAGTCTTGCTTGTAACATGATGTAATCGATAAACAAATCGATTCCTTTTGAATAATAGTGTTTAAAAAACGATTTAAAAAGCAAAATCGTTAGGAAAACGACCTTCATTGTAAGTACTACTGACTCTAGTTTAGCTTTGTCGGGAAACTAGATCATCATTTTTACCAAAAGTCAGCAAATTTATAAGTAATATTGTATTCGGGTTCGCCATTGTTGGTATTCGTATTCGCCCGAATCTTCCATAAAGACGATATTCGGCGAATCTATTCGGGTTTGGGTTCGTATCGGCCCATCCCTACGCCAGGCAAAATTTTTAGAAAAGTTTGGGAACCGCTGGTGTAGCCGGATAGAGCTACGATCAGTGGCAAAATCCAACACAGGGATGAGAAATACAACTTTCAAACGTCAAAAACCTCTTTCTTTAAAAAGTTAGCTGTTCGAAAAATGACGAGAGCAAAAATGAATAGACTACCGGCAATGCGAAAATAAGCCTACGGTCACCAAACAGGTCTTTGCAAACTCAAGTTAGCACATAAGCCTATGTATGAATACCCAAATTTGCCCTAGTTGTTTAAGAATTAAAACAGATCATCTTTGTTTTTGGTATTGGCTTAAAATATCTCAGATAGGTTCTAAACGTGTCAAGCGTCAACCACTTCATTTATCGAATTCGAATCACGTTAAAACGCGTCCCAAATGCAGGGTGTCGCTTCGCTTTTATCTAATTTTTGATTGGAGAGAAAAACGCATGAATAAGAAAACAGAAAAACTCGCCTAAAAACGCCAAGTGAAATGGATTGCTGACTTCATGCAAAAGAAGCTTGCATCAATCGCAAAGAGTGAAATTGTTGCAACCTGGTCTGAATTACAACTTGTGCTTGATTTGAACAATATGACTAACACGAATTGGGTAAAATATTGCTCGATTATTAAAAGACTCGATTCTTCTCAAACATGCTCTCAGTTTTTGGTCATTGTGTACGTAAGGCAAAAACCGGTATCTTAGTGGAGCATAAACATCCGCTTTGTCTTGCCTTCTCCTAACTCTTTAGTCGCATTATAGCTGTCAAACTGGTCGAACGTCAGGATGTACGTTACAAAAAGCGTTAGTTACGCAAAAATTATTTGAGGTATAAACTTTGACCAAGTAACATGCAACGAATCTATATAGATGATATCAGAAGACTAAAAAAGTATCAAGGCTTCCGTAATTTGTGCACAACTTCAAATCAAGCAATTACACCTGAGCCACATTTATATTTTAGAAAGAGTTAAGATAGTGGATTGACGTAAGAATAAAGATATTTGGGCGGTGTCGTAAGTTAAAAAATATAAAATCATGACTTTTAGTTGTCGAACGATTTAGTTTAGTACCATACTTACAGCAGTATATTGATATACTGTAGTATAAATTTAGTTCTGGAATATATTTATGGACTTGGTTCTTACTAAATGAAGGATTTTAAATGTTACGCCAAGCTTGTTCATTGAATTGCTGGATTATGCAAACATGCTGAAAATAGAAACCCCGGTTTGGAATCAGTCATCCGTGACAAACGTGTCAGCCACGACCGCTTCAACAACTCCGCTGCAAGGTGCAACGTGCGGACGGTATTTTATGTCATCAATAACACTGGACAACAGCAAAATTATTCCTCAAATGAAAATAAACTGCCTAGACTAACTTTGGGACGCTGATTCCAAATCTGAAATCAGAATTGGTCTATCACGTCAGGTTTTCAAGATATGAAAATTCACGAAATTCGGATTTTGCATTGATTGGCACTATATTATAACGTTCTACAGTACAAGGTATTGTGCAATTTTCTTTCCCAGCGAATTGTTGGTCATATTATGTCACAATGCATGTTATGTAAGATTAATATTGACATTATTTTGTAAATGCAATGTTCTATCTTTTCACAATTAATGCATTCTTGAATGTTCTTGGCCATGACTATAGAGGGGGTGGGGGGTAGGGGTAGGGGGGGAACATATGTGGAGACCTTAAAGTTGTGTCACTTTTGCTCGGATTGCAGTTGGGTTACACCAAGCATACGTGCTTTCTCTGTTTGTGGGACAGTCGAGACGATGCAAACCACTATGACACAACTGAATGGCCAATGAGAACGGACTACATTGTTGGAAGATATAATGTTAAGTGCCAACCCCTAATTGATCCGAGCAAAGTGTACTTGCCACCACTTCACATTAAACTGGGCCTGATCAAACAATTTGTGAAGGCAATGGATTTCAATGGAGATGGATTTCTGCATATAAAAGAAAAATTTGGTGCAATACCAAGTGATGCTAAACTGAGAGCTGGAATATTTGTTGGCCCCCAAATACGTGATTTGATCCGTGACCCAGTATTTCCATCCAAGCTTAATTCAATTGAATTAAAAGCCTGGAATGCATTTGTACAGATTGTACAAAATTTTCTTGGGAAGTACAGGGCAGAAAATTACTCGGAACTAGTGGACAATTTGCTGGAATCATACCGCGAAATGGGCTGCAGAATGTCGGTTAAACTGCATTTTCTTCATTCACACTTGGAATTTTTCCCGCCAAACCTGGGTGATGTGAGCGACGAGCATGGGGAAAGATTTCACCAAGACATCTCTGTGATGGAATCGCGGTATAGAGGTCGATTTAACCCAAACATGATGGGGGACTACTGCTGGTTTCTTCAGCGTGAAACTGACACTGAACATACTCGAAAGAGCAAGTGTATAAAGCACTTTTGAGGGAATATAATGTTATTTTTGTCTGATTTAATTATCCTGGGTTGTGTTAAATTGTGCAGTATGATAATGCTGTTATTTTCAATAGAAATTACTGGGTTGATTACATGTAATGTTTTGTTCCGCTCAGCCAAAATTAGCCAAAATCACAGTTATGGGTTGTCGTGAGCATATATCATATCTCAAAAACGTGACGTGTTAGAAAAAATCTAAGACCAGATTTGGATTCAGCATTGCAAAATTAGTCTAGGTAAACTTGAAATGAGCGAGGAATAAAAAATAAGTTGTAAATTGTTGTCCAGTGTAATCATTGCATCTATGCTCGAAGCTGTTTCACTCTACGTTTTGATAGCGCATGCAATTTTCTCCTGCACCGCGAGATACCAAAGAAACGTGTCGAAAGTAAACCGGTTATGCTTGATTTCAACATTACTTGCCTTTCTATTCTGCACCACAACCCTGCTTTCATTGTTACCCCAATTTCCAAACTATATCATGATTTGGATTCTGGCAGCATTTTATTGGACCGGTATTTCTGTAACTTACACAATTCTATGGGCAAGGCAAAGAAGATTTTATTCGGATGAACTACTGGCCAATAAAGTGGGGAAATGCCACCGAATTCTGAGCAGTGCTGTCATCGTTGGGATTTACATCTCTTTGGCTGTGCTCGTGTTTAGCTTCCAAAATATGCTTAATCCAAATAAATGCCTGTATTTGGATAGCATTAACATAACTTTGCCGTTAGTAATCACATTCATAATAGCAGTCGTTGCCTTCCAAATATTATTGTTTTATCTTCTCATTAACCCAATGAGATGTGAGAAAGATATAAAACTAGCTGACATATTTTGTTGTAGACTTAAGAATGACCTTTACAAAATGGTTGTCCGTTTGGCGTTTTGCGCCACGATTTGCATATTTACTACCATACTTATGTGTGTCATGATACTAATGGCATCAGCAAAAGTACTTCGTATCAGCTGGGTCAATGTGATTTCGCTCGACTTAATTGTCAACACGGTCTCTATCATGTGCAGCTTCAAAGACTGGAAAAAAAGGTTGTTACCATTTGGAGGGACCTCTGAAACCGTTCATCAGCAAAGAGAGGCAAGAAACACAACGACTTCACTTCCTCTTTCCGACGTGTAGCGAAACTATGGTTTAGTTTCATACCTTTGCTTTCTATGAAACTATTTAGTTGTCGAATGGCTGTGTCGTTAAAATTTTGCTGCGTTGAATTTCAATTCACCTCAAAACGCGAACCTAAGAACATGTACTGTTATATGTTGTTACACGACAATGTGATTAAAATATGGCCTATTCTTAAATCAATTTATTTGTGTATCGTGCAAACAAACCAATCAAAAAGCTACTTCATTATCGAAACGGAGAAATTGGGTGGTCGGTCAATTTAATCCCGGTCGATTAAAACCCGCGCACAAATATACCCAGGACATTTTAACTCAAGGGCTATGCAACCCACCGATGTTGCTTGGGTTGTTCTGGGTTTTTTTTATCCTGGGTTTATTCGTTCTGGTTTGAATCGATCTGGAACCGAAAAATTGACATTTTAAGTACGTTGATAGAATTGCTTAAGATTTAAGCCAGCAAACATAAAGTTATTGAATAATTTAAACCATTAACTTTGTGACCTTACGCCAACGTGTTCTATGGTTGCCTTCAAACGCAATGTGTGGGGTATTTACAACGTTCTTTTTAATAAACCATCATAGCCAGAAGTCACAAGATAACTCTCTAAATAGCAAATGGTCGCAGGCGTGCTCCGTTTCATGTTAACATGAGTTCACTTGCAACTCAGACTGATAGTGGTTGTAGCAATTGTTTACAAGTTACCGTTGAGTAGGTCCAGTTAAGCGGAAGCAACGAGGCTGTGGTAATTTTAAACGCACGATTGCGTTTAGACTGAAAAGCCAAACCGCAACTGACGTCAACTATATAGTTAGCAAAATGTACTTAGAATTTTCATTTCGTGAAGTCTAAAAAACCGAAGTACGGAAAAGATCTGAAAGTGCACTCAAATGTTTAAATGTGTTTGTGTTAAGCCCCACGTGATGTTTCGCAGGTGATTAAGCAGCTGATGAAATTTTTTTCTGGTTATAGTCACGTGTATCAGTCTACTGACTCGGTCGCTGTATGAGCTAAACGCTTAAGAATACGTAAGCTATAACATGATTCAATGCTAACAGAGTCGGAATGTATAGTGAAGATAGAATTGTTTAATCACGTGTTTACAATGCATAGGTTGTAGATATTTCTGACTGAGGTAGTAAGAAAAGGTGTATTACGTACAAAAACATGAGATTGGTGTGGATTTCTGGTACGCATGACACCACCAGCTATTGCAGGAAAGCTAGAAATCCAAACAAGTTTTAACTGCGTGTTTGTGAAGCTTGACGCGATCAATATAAACCACGTATTGCGGTATAATTATCTTTTAAAGTCATAGGCTACAGGAAGCCAGCTATTTATAGAAAAGGATTCTATTTTATTTTGAGCTTTATTTTCACTTATCTGGGGCCATCGAAAACTAATCCTTAATGTCAGAATTCTGAAACCTTTACCCTCCCTGATTTATGAAAACTTCTCCAACCCAATCGAACTACCTAGCTGACAACAAGACAAAAGTTAACGAAAAAAAAAACAGAATTACGAGGAAGGAAGAGATACAACGAATCACCTTACCAAATTTAATCTGGTCTTATTCTATGAATGTTTTCATAGAAGGAAGTGCATAATTTAAAAGTGGCATGACCACCGGCACCTAAACTTCCGTATAGAGTAGGCTAGCTCATATATACAGTAGGTGTGTAAATTCCTGGTTGAATAAGTCGTGAGATATAATTGTGGAGCAGTTTAAGACTTTATACAGATCAGTTTATACAAATGGCAAGCGGAGAATATCCTGAATTATTAATTGGTTGTTATTTTTGTCTTTAAATAAACAGCCAGGTATTATAAGCCGGGAACCTTACACCGTTTAACAGTGAAGGCTTATCCATAATTCATTGCGTTTCATGTATATTGAGCAGCAAAAAGGAACATGCAAAGTGTCATATAACGTCGGTTACAACCCACCAAAAGCTATGGAAGCTCAGTGCTTTAGCTACTATCAGTTCTCAATCGCTTTTTACTACGCAACATACTAAATAATAGCTAGGCGTAGCAGTCTCACAGCGATTGTTGACAGTAATATCGAATTGTCTGCAACCAACAGTATATATAAGAATATTCTTTTAAAAGCTCTGTTTTCTTGTGCAGGATTTGCCATTTTGTCAGGTTTTGTACTTATATGAAATATTGCACCGTTACTGAAATGTACACTCAACTGCTATGGAATCAGACATCCACTGTAGCTAGCATAACAGGAACTAGCGCACAATCGCCAGGACCGTTCGACGACTGCACATCGTATACGAATTTTACCAAGATTTTTGCCATCGTACTAGCAGTTATAACGTCATATTCTGTTGTTGTTTTGATATTATACACCTGGAAAAAGCGAAAATGCAAGAACGTACCGAGAACAAATCATTTAAGCTTACTTTCAGCAGTCTTTGCTTTATTGTTTTGCTCAGTAACTTTGTTTATCATTTGGACGGATTTACCAAATTCCGTTCTGGTTTGGCTGCAAGCGGCTTTTTATTGGATTGGAATTTCTCTGACTTATACCATACTGTGGGCTAGACAAAGAAGGTTTTATTCTGATGAGTTGTTGTCGAGCAAAGTGGGCAAGTTTCACAAAGTTTGGAGCAGTGTCGTCATCATTGGGATATATCTATTCTTGGCCGCACTTATAATCACGTTCCAAAGAAAACTCAAAACCAATTCATGTGTAAATTTGGGCAACTTCAATGAAATTTTACCAACTACTCTTTCGTTTTTAGTGGTATGTTTTGCGTTTCAAGTATCGTTATTTTATCTTCTCATTAACCCACTAAGAGAAGACGGAGGTACAAAACTTTCAGATATCCTATGTTGTAGGTTGAAGCTGGACATTTACAAAATGGTTGTACGTTTGGCTTTTTGTGCAATGGCTTGCGTTTTTACTACCTTACTCACATGCGTCATTATTTTATTGAACTCTGCAAATCTTATTACAACATACTGGGGCAATCTACTTGCACTTGATCTCATCATCAACGCGATGTCTATAGTTTGTAGCTTCAAAGATTGGAAATGCAGGTTGTTCCCCTTTTGTGAAACTGCTGAATCCAAACAAATCGTTGGTGATACGAACAATACAGTTGATGTCAGTACAGCTTAGTGCTGCATGTGAAAACTAATAGGTGCTTGTGTTTGCAGTTGCTTTTGAGATAATTTTGTAACTGAGATGTGCTCACATCAGAATACCAAATCACTGTTCAAAACTATATGCATCGTACTATGCCATTGTCCTTTTTTACTTGGGAGTCTGAAGTGTTTGTTCAGTGCTTCCTGTTTTTTACTTATGCCAGTTCTGCTAGTTGCGTTTTCTTATTGTCGTCTTCGTTGCTTGATTTTCCAAGATGGAAAGATTCCTACCAGCACGTGACATGATAAGGATCACCGAGTTTTCACATAAGTGAATGACGTAAATAAACGTGCCGAGGTGGTTTCTGGGTTTCATGCTATTGATGCTCTCATAATGATTTCGATATTGTTTAGATTAATTGAGAAACCCGCAATCGTAGCTTGCCCCGTCAAAAGTGCGTCTTGGATGAGGGAATATTCCTGGTTATTTCCTTGACCATATAGTATGTAGATAACGTGAATGCATAGTTATGCAAATTGACTATACTGTAGTTGTGTCAGAAATACAACTGTACGCGGTTTGCAACGCCATCACTTTTAAACATAGGCTCAACTTCCTGGTCAGTCGTAGTAAATTTGGTTAATTAGAGCTTAACCCATACTTTTTTCTTCAAAGTTTTGAAGTGAAAACTGGTTCAACACTTTGTTATAATTGTGCTGATGTCCTTCTATGATGTCACAAGATAACTACTGATTTTTTGGAAGTTACTCAACGTTACGGATACAAATAGGCTAAAAAATGCCGCGTAGTGGTATTTTTGGGAACTATTTTTAGCAAATCCCGAGCATTCTTCTTACAGCTTGCCAGATATTGGGACAGGGGAACTTTCAAACTAAATAAGGATCATGGCAAAGCGATGTTGTTTTTTATCCAAACTGTCATTCTTAATAGAAAGTGTACCAGACGTCCTGGCATTTCACTTGTATTAAACCGTTTATGTGTCTTTCGTACATCAAGGTGATGTTTCTCCAGACTTTTTTCTTCACCTATCTGTAAACATCAAGTTTGCTGTCTTGCATGATATCCTGTTCACGTTGGTGATCTATACCTTCAACGATAGACCCACTCTTACAAACATTGAACGATAAAACGTATATGCAAATGTAATACAATACCAATAACATTAAGAGTAAAAAACACGTCGCCGTATTAAGTTATCTTTGAAACGTGAAGAAGTTGTCAGGGATCTTGTTCTTGGACGTCACAAAAACAAAATGGAAAGAGTCGCGCTTTCCAATCGGCAAAGGTTAGCACCATGAATAAATTGTTCAGTATAAGATCCAGCGCAGCCACATTGTTCCAAAGTGTTTTAATTATCCCAATAGCGTTGAAAAGAACCACCAGGTTGAACAGTATAGTTGATGTGACGCAGCCTAAAGCACAATAGGCAAGTCTCACCACCAGCCTGTGGATATCCTTTTCCAAATTCCATCGAAGAATGTCACATCGTTTGAAATCGTCGGAACACAGAAGCGGGGTTACAATAAGATAAAAAAGTAGAAATTGAAAGAGAAATGTTAATACAATAGAGGTAACTGTCAGTGCTTGGATAATATTAATGTTGTCTCCCAAGGTGGCAACGCAACGACTTCTGTCCTTGTAATGCACCACAGCCTGGAATCCTAGAGCTACCGCCGCACTGAGAATATAAATCACAAATATGAGCGATGTGCTGAAGATACGATGTCGATTGCTGACTCCTCCAGCAAGCAAGTGGTTGGAGTGGAGATTCTTTTGTCGCGCCCAAAGTATCGTGTATGTTAGACTGGAGTTTATCCAATGCATAGCCCCTCCAATCCTAAAGGCTGCTTCGCATGTCAACAGACCAAAGCTGTATGTTAAGACCTTTGTGAAGGTGGAAACAAAAGCCATTACAGCAGCTAACACACACAGGTTATTCACCCACGGAGCGTCACGTCGTATGTTGCGCTTCTTCCAAGTGTATATTAAAAGGGCGAGCAGGAAATAAGATGAAAGTACCAACAGTGCAATGGCAAAGTTCCTTTCGTCATTTTCCATGACTCTAACACGGTTGTCACGTGCTCCCTCTAGTGTGTCGTTGAGCATATCGTTGACAACTGTTGCAGAGTTGAATGGATATGACGTTTTGTTGCGAACGAATATTCCGACAGTCGTAGCTTTTTGCATTGTGAAGCTTGCCAATTTTTTGCTACAACTATGTGCAAATTTTATGTTCAACAAAGGTAAGCATTTATAATAAAAATATCTGTACGCATTCTTGTCTTGTAACTCTGTTGAAAAAACAGTAACAATAGGACTGAATCAGCTGAAAAGAGCAACATCACAACAAATTATGCACATAAGTGCAATATTGTGGCAACCGGCTTCTATTAGGTATAAAATCAATAGAAAATATAACAAACACCTAAAAGAAATGTCTACACATTTAATGCAGCTTAAGTAATTAATGTAAAAAAGACCGTTGATCTATCTCACGTGTTACGTAGAAGACAATCTTATCTAACCTCAGTAGACCTTGAAATGAGAAATGGCAAAAATATTATTTGCGAAATAGAAAAAGCAAACAACAAACACCATTTCGTGAGAATGCTATTTGTAGAATGACGTTAGCAAAATCTGTTTGTCATGATATAAATATTATTTCCTGTATAAATATTAACTGCGACTATAGAGAAATAAGTGACTGGCAGCTGCTGGGACGACTAAAGATCATTTTATGGCAAACCACGTTAATGATGTCAATAAAAATATTACGTGACAAGCAACATCCGTCGAAATCGTTCAAAAATTCCTAGAACGCATTGTGACTAACAAAAGCAAAACGGGGAAACTTTTGATAAAAAGAAAGAAATTCTACAGTAAAGAACAAGTTGGATTCTGAAAAATTTTTCTAGTTTACTTTATATTTAACTCTAAATAGGCTAAAACAGACGTCTTTACTATCAAGATTAGTGTAAACATAAGGTTTCCCAAGGCACACAGCATACGCCACACACGGTAAAAATAGAGACTTCCCCTTTTTTATTACCACTATGAATGAAAGTAATCTTGCATAATGCAGTATTGCCGGTAAATTCGCACGAGACTATTGCGTAATATTGCATGACATCATGATATCTTGAAAATCTCTAACGATCTTGATAAATTTGATGATTGAAATCACGATTTGCAAGTTATTTCGTAATTCTCTCTCCTTGAGCAAGCGAGCGAAGGACGAAGGCAAAACCAGGTTAGCGTCAGAAAAGCAGGATCTGTCGAAATCTATTTGAGTAAACGTAGGTAAGTTCTTGAGGTGGTAAACTAGGGACTGCTATTAACAATTTTTAATGCCATGTAATTCATTTAAAAATACTTGGAGGATGGAAATTTAAGGTGAAAAGATAAAATGAAGACAGGAGGCAGAATATTCCCAGATAGTACAAAACGTCTGTTGTCAATTTTACTGTATACTTCAATTTTTTAAAAACAGTGATTACCTGCAGTGCTTAGTATAAGCTACGTTACTTGACGCAGTTAATGTATGAACGCAGTTATGCCTGATGACGTCCTCACGTGTACACGTGACGTGTATACGGAAGTGGATGTGTACACGTTTTGATATCAATAACAGAATAGTATCATCACCGTAATAAGTTCAAAATGACTGGAAAAATTTTATCAAGGCAATAAGTTTCCGTAAACTTTTCATTCTAAACAATGTCTTATTCCATCTGGTCATGGTTTTATTCCAATATTTATTTTTTTTCCCGTGGTAATCATATTTTACTTTGATGAAATTAAGATGATAGTCTTTGTAAGCCACAGCATTGGTTTTAAATATTTGAGAACGTTTCATTTCTTTTAGGTGCAGCTACGCAAGGTAGTTCAAAATAGGATGATATCTCATCAAAAATTCTTCTACCCCTGGCAAAAAGCATTGCAAAATGCTTACTTGGCTGACAACCATCAAAAATAGTCTAGAACGCTTGATGGTTGTACGACTGTACGTGTAGAAGTTAACAATTCCTGTACAGTTAAAACTTTCCGCCCGGAACTGAGATAAATTTGAGAAAATGGCGAACAGACTATGGCTTCGTGACAATTGTGATGCTGACTGACTGGCTAACTGACTGGCTGACTGACAGTAGAAATCTGCAACATGCCCAACACCATAATGTCTGACACCTCAAACTATAAGTCTTAGCCCAACTATGATTAATTTAAGTTTGTTTAATCCAACCCAATAAACTCCTATAAATATTTAAACCAATCACTGTATTATTTTTTAGTGATTTCCTGTTCTGAAGCACCAGTCCATAGTTTCTGCGGGGTAAAAATGTATATAATACGCGGCTTCTACGAGGTGGCAATACGTGATTGCTATGATGAAGCTTCAAACTATAATTGTGACATGACGTGTTGTTTATAAATTGGAACGAATCCAAGTAAAATTTATGCGGTTTTTATCACACAATGGGACTGGTTCTCAGTTGTTGTTAGTTTTAACTTAACCTCAGGCCAAGAAATGGCGTGCTCTGGAAACGGAAGTACGAAAAAATCTTTTTTGTAGTTTATCTCTCACGCTTGTTGTGTTTCTACCTTTGTCATTAGTATACGTACGTTCATAGCTGTTTTCATTGAGTGGTAGATAGACCTTGGATGTCATATAGCAGGTGCTTAAAGGCATTCCAATTTCTTCCGCCGTGGAGAGCTATTTTCTGGCATTGGCACAAAAATTTATGCAAGTGGTTGAGATAAATCGTAGAAGAGATATTAACGCCGTTAATTTCATAGCAATATTTCTAAAACCCTATTCTATGATTGGTCTTGTTTTATGGTTAATTGCAAACTAGTGTTATAATAATGCTCTAAAAACTTGCTGTAACTTTAACGTACATTGTATTAAATTGACTTTTCCGTATAATTAATCTATTTAATTTTCGAGGTAAAGAAATAACGTGCGAAAGATAAACATCACAAAAAACTCTGTACATTCACTTCACTAAACATTGTATGATCATCTATAGCAGGTATTCTTTACCAACTGGCAGAGTAAACATTAAGTTACCAAGCCCTATAGATTCTTGCCCAGGCTAGGGTCTGTAAGTGTTGTATATATACAGGTTTAAAAAATGTTTGTAAATAAAAAAATTATCAACTATTTTGCTAAATACAGCAAATATAAATTGCACACAGAAAGTGGTGTATCAGAAAATGCGATTAGAATGCACCTTGCTGTGAGCGAATGGAGATTAAGTAAACAAGTTCTTTCGTTTTTTTTAAAATTTGCTCTTACTTGTTAGCTCTAAGGTAGGCCATTGTTTCTTTACTTTGTCTGCTGCAATCGCCATCGGTGTTCAAAAGTTATCAAAGCAAGGTCATAAAACCATTTAAGTAAGACGTCATTTTAATGTGAGGAAAAAACCGTACATCCATATAAACTCAAAAACGAGTCTAAGGCTTGCGCAATAAAATTATATGTTCATGTCTGACGTCACTTTTTTGGCAAAAGGAAACAGAGTCTGTCACTGTTTCTGTAGATTTTCATATCGGTGTAAAATATATTGCAGAGAACGAGAACTGCCTAATACCCAAAAAAAGTTGTTTGTTTTCTTACTGTGCAATCCACTCGATAACTGCCTGTTGTACATAGGCTATAGACCAGGGTTTCTCAGCTGGATGAAATGGGGGCGTTCTCTGGGAGTCATGAACAGTTACCTCATCAGTGAGCTGTAGTGTAGTAGTAGGAGAAGACGAAACAAAGCGGGACACAAGTTTCTCACGTTTTTGTGCTTGTGCTTTCTGTGCAGAATTAGTGGCGGGAAGACCACTGCACACGCAATTATGAAGTAAAATGTGTTTTAAAATCAACAATCTACATTTCTGATTGATGAGCAAGGAGCTACTGTGAGGAAGCCACAAACCATGAAAGGTTGTGAACCACTGCGATAGACTAATATACGCTGTAAGTTTGTTACTTGCTTTATCAGCAATTATGCTACAGACTGCAAAATATACCAGGACATTGTGGACAGACGTTGCTAGGTAACTAGAAGACGGAAACAAAAAATCAACAATAACTTGGAAAAAGCTAACATGAAAACGTAACCAGTAAAGCGAAATGAATGCAGTAGAAATGAGTATTTTACCGGGCTAATTAGCCACCCTCACATTAGCACGTACCCGTCCAATATCAATAAGCTTGGCTTGGTCAATAAGGCTTTCCTGATGTCTCATTGACTACTCAGAAGCAAGTATGTAATCTTCAATTTTCATGATGTCAGCAAAAAACATTGATTGAAAAGTTTAATTCGTTTGGTCTTACAACGTCAGCAAACCTTAAACCTCAATAGGTATAACTATTGTCTGTATTACATTATATTATATTATCTATAATTATAGATAAATTCATTTTTATGGTATTTCACACCCAACAAGTTGGTGTAATATATATTAGCGAAACGTTGTGTGCATAAGCGAATAATTGTACACCTAATAACAGTTAAGTCAATATGATGGCAACTGTTAAATCATCATTTGACACGTAAAAGGTGTCCAGAAAGGCGGTTAAAATTCAATTCAGCCTGAACTTAACGCAGCTGTGGGCAGTAAAATGGTGAAATGATAGGCAATTACAGTACAGACTAAATTCAATTATAGTGAACAAATTTATCCATGTCCACTGGGAATCATAAATTGCATAAGTGCACCATGTGGTCGGACAATCTTAATCAGAATGATCTGAAAAAATTATTTAAAAGGAGAAGTTATAAGCAATGACAAATGTTCTTACCAACACACACTCTAAAATCTAAATGTTGTCATAAAGCGGTGGGTATAATTCGACTTAAACCGCTTCAGAACGTAAAGTTGTAGCATAGAAGAATGTGAAAATAGCAAAGTACACTATATGCAAACACGCACTCAAAACTGACAATTGGATAATTTTCTTGTCTAGGTTTATATATAGTCGTCCTCGTCATACTTGGTTTTAAGCAGTGAAGTGTGATTTGAAAAAAGATTGAAGGTCATAGAGGTTTGAAAACTATAGTTTTAGCGGTCGTGACAATTCTATTTAACGTTTTTGCGTTTTTTAACCAGAAAAATGTCAAAACCACCCAAATAGCTGTGTAATGTAATGTAAAAACGAAGTTATCCACGTAAAATTGAAGCTAAACTACGTCAATTTAACGTAGCGTAAAATGTTTCTTTTCAAATGTGTTAAGCGCATGCGATTTGGTTCTAATGGGCTTTTATTCTGATAATGGGAAATGGCCTGTTATCTAGTTCAGTGTCGTAAAACGAGACAAGCGCCACAAAGAAGATATTTTTCTGCACGTTTTCATGTGAAACGTGGCGGAAATTTGATATTCGTAACTGAGCGAGGTGTTTACCACTGCAAACCAAAGCGCGTTTATCGGTCATTACTTCCTGTTAGTTTACGTCTGCAATAAGAAAAATATAGAGACGTGACTAGTCGGATTAGAAAGGGAATAACTGGAAAAATTCTTTGCTAAATATAACGATTTATTTCTAATTGAATTAAATAACAGCAATAGCTCACACTGTTGTCCCGCGTTGCAGCTGCGCGTGCGACAAAAGAATGGTCGTAATTCTGCATTCTTTCATAATCTACCGGTTTTAAGCGGGAACAGCAGCCAGGTAGAGTTTAAAAGAGTGACTATAAAGTAAAGGATTGTTGCTGTTTTAAAAATTGGTGTAAAAATGATACGGCCCAACTCTAATGGACGCAGTACTTGTGATTGTTTTCCAGGTAGTTTTTGTAAGGTTGGTAAACATATCTATAAGTGAATGCTAAGATAAACAAAAGTAAACAACATGAATGAAATGGAATCTGGGATTGTTACCAGCACGAGCAGTTTCGTCGAAAACTGGCAACTTACGACACAATCAGATTCTACAAACAACGAAACTACGAAAACCGTTGCAGCAAGTTACGGAATATTCGCAAAGTGTTTCTCGGTTTTTAATTTGGTGATATCGCTCTACATATTACTTGCTCTCGGGATGTACACTTGGAAGATAAGAGGTCGTCTTAAAGTCACACCAATCGCCAACCACTTGTGTACGCTTGCCGCTGTGGCCGGAGTCGTATCTGCTCTTCTGAAGATGCTACATCTTTGCTTTGGATTAATTTCTTTTTCGTCTTTAAATAAAGCCGCCGGGGCAATTTATTTTGCTGGTTTTGCCTGTATATTTACCCTTGTTTGGGCAAGACAAAGAAGCTTGTACTCGAACGAGCTTCTGGCCAGCGCAACAAACAATAAAGTAAAAATAGCGAGCACGATCGTTATTTTCATAATCTTTGCCTGTGGATCTGCGATTGCCGTCAATTTTCAAGCCGCGTTGAGGTTCAACGATTCAGAGGTTGTTTGGGAGACAGACAACGCAAAGCAGGCGATATTCGCTTGCGCGTTATGCATAGCCGCCGTGTTCATATTACAGTTTGTGTTATTTCTCCTAATTTTATTTCCCCTACTTGGAGACCGAAATCTCAACAAGTGCGACATCGTGCGGTCAAAGTTACAAAAGGACATTCACAGAATGCTGGTTCGCCTTGCTCTTTGTACCGTCGCTTGCGTTTTTTCAACCGTTTTAACTAATTTGGTGATCATACTTAATGTCATCGGTGTCATAAACATATTCTGGAGCAATTTAGCGACGCTAGATTTAATTATTAGTAACGTTTTTACTATTCTGACATTTGTCGACTGGTGGAAAAAACTTCTACCTTTCTGTTGTCATAACCAGTTTGCCAAACTATCGCGTATTTCTACAACCACAAATGCTTATAATGTATAAGTAAAAGTTTAATTGCGTGGAGGTATTTGCACAACGTTTCTGGATTGAAGGTTTTGCTTTGTCGAGTGCTTTATACATCTGTCACATATTTATATTCTTTAATGGCTATGACTTTAACGTGCTTTGAAGCAATTTTTATGCAATCTTTAATAAAAATTTTTGCTAGTTATGTATGGTGGAGTTCTTGGTGGACCCAAATCGGTTGATCAAATCGGTTTCTTAATTAAAGCCTAATTATCACATAATTAAATCATGCATCGCTGATCATGGGACGCAAAGGTCACATGACACTGTCTGAAACGAAGTGACTAAGCTACGTACGTGACATCAATCATTTTGAACGAATTGTCAGTCGCCCGTCGGGGCCTGAAGACAAATCACCGGTCACCAAAACAACTCTTTTGAATATTGTATGACAAGTTTTCTAAAGTAAACAACTACAACCGCAAAAGAAACGATTAAGCGGGAATTGCACAATTATTCATTGAAGAAATTCCAACACTTGCTGAAGTCGTATTAAGCGGTTGGTTGAATGTTGAACTTCCTCCTTTGTGGTTTCGAAAAAGAAAAGGAAAAATTCTCAAACGCCAGTCTGCAAATGTGCACATCATGGCTAAAATACAAACGATCGAGTTGATGGCAATAATATTTACTTCGGGCGCCACTATGACTTCATTGTTGTCGAGTATCACTATTGTCGGCAATAAAACGGAAAAGATGCCGCATGCAGTTGTGCAGACAGCAAGTCGCATAACAAGTCTGTGAATCTCCTTGTCTCGTTTCAAAGACACCCTGAAACAGCAGTTGGCTTTGCAACGCTTCTTGTGCAAAAGTGGGCTGACGACCAGGAAAAAAAGGATTAATTGAAAACCCAGGCAAACGGGTATGTAAATGACTGTAATAAGCAGCTGGGATTTGATATTCTCTTTGTTCCAGACTGAATGACATGGCGACAGAGTGTTTGCATGATCCGTTACGCCTATTATGGCAATACAAACCCCGGCAATGAAAATGTATATCACTATTATGATGGACGAACTAAGTACCTTCAAACACTTTCCCACTCTATGGGCGAGCAGTTTGTCATTATAAAGGCGACGTTGCCTAGCCCAGAAGAGAGTGTACACCACCGCCGCTTCCGCCCCGTAAAACACACAACTTGCAATTACATACGCTTTACAATTCAGTCCGACGACCCAAGTTTCCAAAAGTCCGGCAAGGTTTTGCGTTAAGCATATGATGCTAGCGAGAAATGGCAAATAATTCACCTTGGGTATACCGCGCCGGCGTCGTTTTTTCCACGTATACATTGCCAGAGCAAACGTTATATAAAAAGATACTACAGTGGTAGCGACGGCAACATACCGTGATACAGTCAATCGTAATTTCAAATTCGTTGTAGTACTGGCAGTTGAAGAAAGGTTAAATGGCCGTTGAGTATGGTTTTCTGGGCCCATATGAGGGTAGACTGGGTTTTGGGCAGTGGTGGCTTGCATAGCTTTGATAGTAATCTTCAGCAAAAAGCGGCGATAAACTGATCTGTTCCTGGACCGTTTCAATAAGTTTTAATGTCCAAAGAACGCAAAACCTCAGAGATAGTCTCGTTTCGATGCAAATTTAATAATAAAGTTATTGACATAATAGTTGTTCTCTTTGCAGTGATTCTTCATGTGCGACGCCTATAACAGTGCCTTGTTCACCTTTTTGCAGCAGCATATACTACTTTGCTGTTCAGAGGAATTTTGCTATAATAGGGCAAGTTGGTATGCAGTTGCGACATGCAGGCTAAGCTGATTTCCTTATTTGCTTGCTAAAACAAAAAAGCAGAAAAGAGTGACGTCATAACTGATACTGATTTGACTAACCGCAAGTTGTTATACATTACTGGGATGAATCTTACGTTTTCACAACACAGAACATTTTTCCTATACAGATAAGAGGAATAATTTTGTTTAAAAAATGCTTAATCACACTTTTATCTTCTCGTGGACTCCCTCAGTACAAAATCACTTTTTGGCAAAAACAACTGTTTCCTGATATCCGACTTAACAAATGACTATGTACTTTTTGATCAATTTACACGGACCTTAACTTTGATGTTGCTTTGTAATTTTGACACCACGCCATACTAAACTTTACAGGATTGTTATCATTGAATATCCCTCTATAAAGACTAAACTATCTCCCCCTCACATGTTTTTAGAAAACGTCACTTCCGTGCATACAAAGATTACTTTCAACAGGGAATAGAGAACAGGGTTTCTGTACTAACCGAACCTATATCCCACCTGCTACTATTATTTGTATTCTCTATTCAAACCCTGACGGTAGGTACCGTGTAAATATGTTTAGGTCTAATTATTAAAATGCCTTTGTCATGAAGAAGTATATATGAAATAACAATACAACCAAGCCGTCTATAGATGTCAATATGAATCTGCTAATAACGTGAATTAAACCATAATAAAAATAAATGAACGAAAACGAAATTGGACCATTTTAAACGCGTTTCTTATCAAAAACCATGCTTATTGACCTGTTTTTTATTTTTATGTATAAGCTACTTATACCTCGTTCATCTCAAAACTCTCTCTGGAATCATAAGTTCATAATTCGTTAATTCTCTCCCAGCAGATAACAAATTGCTCTAAAGTGTAAAAATAAGCTTCCTGACCCAAAGTCTGTGCGTAGAAACTGTCAATATATATCATACTAAGGCGGTTTTTTTTTCGAACTCTCATAGCATGATCTCTTAGTCACAGCAGGTTTAATAATTATCGTTCAAGGAAGGCTGTAGTCGTATCACTGCATGTAATTCTTAAGATTTTCATGAAATACTTTACTTGTGTAAATTATAATTAACTTTTGACGAAAACTGCCAAAAATAATCGTACATCGTGGTTTGACAAGGTCCAGAGTTCTTCCTTTGGTGCAATAGTATTTCCTTTATTTTCATTAATAATCGAGTCAATATACGTTTGGCTTCAGTATGCGACTCCATGTTTGATTGATGATGAACATTACAGCATTTCTGCAGGATCTTTGGTTTTGACCACGTCAAAACATGGTATGTGCTGAGATTATATACTGGGAATTCCGTTGGCGGAAAAGCTAATGAAGTCGTGTGCTTTTAATATGGGAGGGGTATTGCTGTCACTACAGTATTGAAGTATTTTGGGACGAAATTGTGAGCAACTGTACATTCAGAGAATCGGTATTATGTGTTTCGTAGATACTTGTATTCCAAATTTATGCCTTTGCATCTGCTTTGCTACCGAATCTATATCTAATTGAAATTAGTGATATGATATAAATTATGTTGTGGAAAATATTTCTTTATATGACCTCACAACAGATTACGTAGACTGGAGAACGACAGATCATTTTTCACCAACCTGTCTGAGACGGAGGTTTGGTTGGGACTTATATAAAAACGATTTGTATCTAATACAAAACATAAAATATAATTTACCTTCCTATATCATGCACTACAAAAAACTAAGCATACTTTGTTTCTCAGTGGTTATAAGTTACTTAAATATCTGACTCTATTGCGCATACTTTACTGTTTTACAGTATTACAAGTCAGTCTTATAAAGCATTCATCATATACAGAGTATTGTAATGACTCAAACCACACAAGGTACCGAGTTCAAAATACCGCTGCTGTCCAGAGAATGATCGTTACTGAACCAACAGCGCAACGCTCGGTTTTGCAAAGAGTTGGCTTGGTTACCAAAACTAACCTACACATCACAGAAAACAATTTAATCACGCAGCAATTCATTGAGGATTTTAAGGAAGATTTATGACAACCAGCACACAGCAGCACCGACCTGCAGGCACCAGTCATAGAGAATTTTAATGAAGAGCGCGACTAAACACGATGTCTTACAGTTAACAAGAAAACATTAGTGGTGTGCTTCAGTTTGAAAGCGAGCATGGGAAAAAGGCGTTGTCTCCAATCCGCAAATGTCCATACGATGGCCAACGTGCTAACGATGAGGTCCATGCAGATACCAATACTGAGACTTCCATCTACGTGGATTAACCCCACAACGTCAAGTATGATGAAGACAGACAGAAGGATCGACGATATACCGCAAGCAAACGCGCTAAATGCAAGGCGTAGAATCAACTTCTGTATGTCTTGTTCCAATGTCGCGCAGATGACAGTTGCAAAGCGAACATTTTTTTGTTTTATGAGAGGGTTCACTATCAAATAAAATAACAGAAATTGCGACGTAAAACAGACGGATACAAACACAATCGATACCGGTAAAAGGGCGTCTAAAGATCGTATCTTCCACCTCGCTTTGCACGGAAAATGTTCAGATTTGAAATACATGCTTGCTGGAAATGCAAAGCACGTTGCTAACACAAAAACATATATTAAGATAATAGTAAGAGCGCTCATTTTCTTCCACGTTTCACTCGTATTGTTGCTCACAAGTTGGTTGGAATGGAGTTTGCGTTGCCTCGCCCATAATACCGTATAAATAAAGGCGTTCCCGATGGCGTACAGCGAGGCAGCAAGCCAGTGATATATGTAGCATGAAATCCCGCCAATCCAAAGTTCTGCTAGCTTGGTCAAGCAAAGAAGAAATGCAATTGCAGCGCACAGAAAGCAAAGATGATTGACTTTCGGGATGTTGCGGCGATGGCGGTTATTCCATTTATGCAGTCCCAAGGCAATGACTATATAAAAAGCGATCGCAGTCAAAGCTATTACAAATGAGCGTGATACTGTAAAATGAAACATCTGCGTGGTGGCGCTATCGATGTCAGTCACATTGAAGTCTTTCGAAGTATTAAAGCCATTTGAGACAGGTTCCTTATGGTCATTTCTCCCATTATTAAATGTATTAATATTTCTATCCATTGCCGTACATTTACAAATGACGGCGCAAAAGCTAAAAATATTGTGACTTATTACTGCAAGACACGTAACAGGAAATAAGTTATAACCTTAAAATACCATTAATCTCAGTGGAAAAGTGATATGTTGCTTTTCACTGCTTAGCAGTCACTTGCTTAACAACACCGAATAAAAACTGTGTTCAGTTTTCACATTTTTAGAACGGCTGGAAAGTATTTAATAACGTTTTTGCGCTTTAACGTGCTTTGTTGCTGACGACTTTAGGTTAAAAGTTTGTTATTTTCAAGCAACTTGAAAAATATTTTTACAAGATGATAAAACTGTACAGCTTTTTAAATACATAGAGCTTATATGTACACTATAATATGATGTCAATTGTCAATGGCATTCATTTTAATAAAGCAACAACAACTCTTGGTAACTGGGCTTACAAACACTCTGTAATACAAAATGTAAAACGTCCCGGTATACTATAGGATACTTTAAACAGCTGTAAATCTTCTTCACATGATACCAAAAAATCTATAAGCTTTGCTATTCAGAAAAGCCATCCAATCAAAAACGTGTCTCGCCATATCTAAACAATTCGTTTCGTTTCCTGTGGAACGGGTACTGTCAGAAAACATTTTGTCATTCGTTACTAAACTATATGTTTATCATCAAACATCATATAAAAACATGTGTTAAAAACATCATATATCACTAATTCTTACAAACGCAATACGAAGCTTTAAACTCGTGTTTCCCCAAACGTCTTAATGAGTTGTGTCGGTGACATTACACGAATTCCTGCTCCGGTCACTTTTTTTGAAAAAAAAGTTTGACTTGACTTGGTTTGAGTCGCTTCTTGTTGATTAGGTTTCAGCATTTAAGTAACGTAGTAACTGCGCAATAACAACGTAATAACTGCAATTCTAACAAAAATTATAACTAAAAATGATGTGTGGTTGTCGACAAAAAGCGAACTGAGCAACAAATTAAACAAATTCTGAAAAACATCTAAACATTTCCTGCTGACAGAAACAATGTTTTAACGTTCTGTATGACTTGGTTTTAGATATCAATTGACCTGACTTGCCTTGAGTCAATACTTTCAAAAGACTCACTTGATTAGAGTCTTAAAAAGTAAATGACTTAACTTCACTTGCGGCTCGAGTTGGTTGGCTTGGTTAAAAACTCTAACGCTTATGCAAAGATAAACTTTAAACTTCACGCTCAGCAATTTAGCTAGCATTTACTGGTAAACCACATTGTGAATCTAGCTGAAATTTTACTTATAAATAGAAGCTGAGGTGAAACGGCCTTAATAAAATCTGCAACAAGGTTGTCCTTCTACAGTCACAAAACTAACCTCTAAAATTATACAACAAATTTTAACACTAAAGTTCTAAAGACCCAAAGTTTTAACCAACAGCAATTCCAAACTTTTGCCTGAACCTGCAATCAGCATAACACCGACATAACACTTTGCATCGACGTCACATGCGCATTGAACCGAAACGATTCTTACTTTATTTAAAATGACGCTTTGCGTACAGGCCCGAAGCCTATATATGTCGCTGTGAACAAGCGTTTTCTAAATTTGCAACAAGCGCTGCTTTTTTGTAGTTAAATTAGGAAAGTAGTTGCCATTTATTCATTTCAAATTAAGATAAGTTCTACACTAAAAACGAAGCAATCAATTCGCCGTTTATAAGCTACTAGCAGTTGCAACTCTTTCGAAGTGATTACTACACACGGTTTTTGTGTGACATATGACAGCACATACGACAAAGAACTGCATGATGCATCGTTTTTTAAATGTCTCATGTCGACCTGTACATGCGTCTGCTGTTTGGACGCACGTCTGGGTCATATCAAATCACGACAAATATAAAAGGCACCGACCTGACCCACTGACGTTTTCTGGAATCATAGTAAATACCAATCTAGTGGTAATACTGCTATCTTTGAGGATACGTGAAAAACAACCGGCTTAATCAGGCCTTCTCACCTATAGGCCTACTAACTAACAATGACGTGTTATTTTTAACGTAAGCGTTTGTACGGGCTTTTATCCCCACTAGAAAAATTTTTATGGAAAAATTCAACTTGTATATTGAATGGCCCTCGTATAACACGTGAGAAGCAATGCAAGCTACACGTCTGTTTATTCACCGAAATATACAATTCCGTATGAAAGACACCCTTGCGTGCTATCTTAAGAAATTGATGTTCATTTTGTGAAGAAATGGTAAAGTGCTGTTGCAATTAATAATATACCGCCTGTACACTCTAATGGAAAGCTTACACAAAATTTTCTTCCTAAGATACTGTAACAGTCATGCAAGTGACGTAATAGAGAGTGTAATAATAGTTACGATGTATTTAACAATAATTGTAGAACTCAAATCGAAATCGCCATCAGCGTTTTATTTCAATTCTTGTACAGTATTACTTCTCATGCCAAACAAGGGACCCTAATTGGTAGCGTTGGTGATGATAGTATTTTCAGCACACTCAAGCAGCAGGCCATCATCACTGGGATATGACAGGGCGACAAAAAAGAACAGACGTCACGGCCGATAAAGATGCTTAACGATAAAAATGTTTAAAGAAAACTTGTCCAAGTTTTTTTTGAGATGTAAATAATGTATTTAATAAGACACGTTTTGGGGCAAGTGTAGCATAGTCGTTTCTGGATTGTTATTAAAATGTAATTAAAACGTTACATGTACGGCTATAGATATACAAAACACAGCTAATGGCGATGTCACCTTTAAATGTAACGATTAAACCAGAAGTGAGCTAAGATACCTTCTTCTTGCATCGCCGAGGCAACAATTTATAAAGCTAGAAACGTAAGTGTGACAACACCGTAAGTTATTCTGTGTTGAACGTTACTCTAGTTGCTGACTTTGACAAGCATTTCATCATCATGGAGTCGATAAAGCACAAGATGGTAGGACTAATTAAGGAAAAGGAAGAAGCAATTGAAAAGGCTGTAGGTCTTGAAAACGACAAGAAAGAGCTGGAAGACAAAGCAAAAGAGGTCTGTATTGTACAAACGCAACTCAGTAAGTAAAGCAAAGCCGGGGCAGTTGTAAATAACTAAGCTTCTTCTTTATTGACTTAGTTTGAATATACAGCACTTCACTCATACAATTCCAACGAAATAAAGCAACGTTAAAAACTGTAGTTAATTTCCGGAGTCCAAAAGTTACGTGGTTGATCAAAAGAACAGCCACATCGCTTGGCTTCAAAAGTTGGCGATCTTTAAAACTGTAAATATAGTAGTAGTGCTAAAACTGCAAAGATTGGGAAATCTTTTCTTGGGCGCCGTCGTGCGGCCAAATAAAAACGTATCAGACCCCATTGCTTGAAACTGTCAACTTTCATTGCATAGCTTGAAAACGAGAATGCTCAGTGCTCACGAAACATCGTAAATCTCGAAGATGAATTGGACAAAGTTATCGAACAACATCGACTTTCCATCGAAAAACTCGATGTAGCAGAGAAAGTTGCAACCGACGTAAGTTCTTTGCTTGATTATTAGTTGTTTTTGGTAAAAATAACAGCAATTGCGACTACTGCATCACAGCAACAATAACCTCTGGAACACTGAAAAGCAACGTTTAATTCATAGCTATAACGGAAAATGAAAGCATCGCTGCAAAACAACGACGCAAAAATAAACGAATAAAGAATACATTCTTAGTTTTTTTGGCAAAGAAATAACATTCTCCTTAGAGATTTTCTTACGCATGCATCATTTTATCAATGCACACCATTCCCAACAGTCAGAATTGGAGGTCAACGCCCAAACCCGTCGTATGCAGCTTCTGGAAGAAGAAATGCAACGCGTAACTGAGAGATTGGACGAGACAGTCGCAAAGCTCGAGGTTGCTGAAAAAGCGGCCGAGGAAAGCGAAAGAGGACGAAAAGTAATTGAAAGCCGGTGAGTCGGCTCACATAATGTCTTCTGTGATGCAATGTCCCCTATATTCCCCACGACCCTTGCACGTTGTATCAGCCTGGACTGGCACAAAATGTGATAATTGCCAAAATGTGACAAAATGCATGATTAGTCTATAACATTTTATTTGAACGCAAACTAAGATGTATTTCATGCGAAATGTTTTGGCTAAATCGCGTTCCAAAGTTCGCAAACGTCTTTCAAATTTACATCACATATCGTAAAATTACTTTTAAAGAAAATGCTTTGTCAGATCGTTCAAAGACGAAGAGACACTCGAACTACAAGAGATACAGCTCCGTGATGCCAAAGGGATCGCTGAGGATGCCGATCGTAAGTACGAAGAGGTAAGTTCTCTATACTGACGCCTCTACAGAATCACTATGGCTCAGAGTCCAGACTAAGACATGGTGGTGATACTGGGATAACTTGCCACGAACACAGTAACATGAGGTAATGGAGGACGACAACGGACAACAATAAGCTTGTCAGTTTTTTCATAGATATCTCATAAGTGATAACACAGGGCTACCGGTATTAAGCCAGGCAGTTGTAAAATTGTTTCTCTACATTAGGTCAGTCGCAAACTACGTATGGTTGAAAACGACTTGGAACGAGTTTTGGACAGAGCCGAAGAATACGAAGGGTATGTACGCAGCGAAAAATTATTACTGGTAATGCACTCATAACCTAGCCTAGGTTCTGACTAAAAGTACAACACAATGTACTTTTACGGGTCACATAACTGATTTCATATTTTTTTCAGCAAAGTAAAAAAAGCTGATGACCACCTGAAGCAACTACAGGACAATTTGAGAGAACTGGAGCAAATCTCGACACAGAACTCGGAAAAAGAGGATCAGTTCGAAAAGGACATCCACGCGCTCACCGAGAATCTTAAGAACGTAAGTGATAAAATAAAAGTCCCGGACCATTGCTAATGATCTGATAAGTGCAACTTAATCCGGACTGGTCTAAGGAGTTAAATCCGACGGGTGTTTGAAATTTTGAACACTTTAGAACAAAAAGATTATATTGTTTGTACAGGCAGAGACAAGAGCTGAATTCGCGGAAAGAACTGTCGACAAATTGGAGAAAACTATCGACTATTTGGAAGGTATGAAGCTCACAGATTTCTGAAAATTGAGTTTTTAGTCTAGCTGTAACTTGGTGACCGCGATTGAAATTACTGAAACATTAACTCACAGATCAACTCTTCGCTGAAAAGTTGTCCTACAAGGGGATCAGCGAAAAGCTAGACAAGACCCTGGGGGATATGATCAACCTCAACTAAACAATCGATGTGGTAATCTGTCTATCAGTGCCTTTGTCTGCGTGGCAACAACCTGTAACGTGTATATTGTAATCACGTCATTATAATTTGCATTTAGAAGCTGTTCACATTTTTGTTTTAGTTATTTTCACACCACGCTTCGTTCCTTGAGCCTTCTATCAGTTTTACACTCTGCCAGGGTTATATTAGTCACTTACACCTTGTTATAAAAGCCGTGGTTGTTTTAATTGTTTTTAGTCGTTGATTGCGATGCATGACAGGAATAGTTGTTTTTATTCAATAGTGGGGTTTGTCTCAATGGTTTGGTTTGTGTCGCGGTACACAGCAAATTTTGAACCAACCCGGAATATTGCAGAAGCAAAAACTCCAAAACTTCAAGTTTTACAAAAGAGGATTCAAAACACATGAAATACTACGGGGGGGGGGGGGGGGGGCAGTTTATTTCTCATTAGGCAAATCTCTGTGTTTACTTCTAGTTGCCAATTTCAACTCGACTGGAAGCTAATATAGTGACATAAATAAACAAAATGCCTTTTGGAATTGTCTAGTATACTATAAAACATCATTCTCGACAATAAAGTCCATACAAAAGCTATATACACTCAATTGTAGATACAAAGTATGATTGTAGGTATTTGAATAGCCCAATCATTATCTAGCTGTAAGTTGACAGCACAACCAATGCTGAACTCAGGTCTTTGAATAGTAGGCATAGAACATAACAAATAGAAAGGCGAAGTCGCTTTAACCTATGAAAGTTGTGAGATTGCAAGCACAAATCAAACTGTCATCATGGTCTAATTTCGCCGAGGTATATTTGCTTATCGCTTGAACAAGACATGACAATGGGTTCTATAGGATGAAACTGTACATCATTTACAGAACCAGCATGCCCAGGAAGCTTATAAAGGAGTTGTCCGCTGGCCACATCCCATATACAAACGTCACGATCAGCTGATCCAGCAGCTACTTTATCGCCACCAGGGGACCAGCTGCACCTTAAAAGATTTTTCTCAAAGCCGTGAGAATGGCCAGTGAATATTTGAGTGCATCTTTCAGTCGGTGCATATGGACGTATGTCCCACATCCTTAGTGTTGAATCCATTGCGTTGGAAAGAATATGTGATCCTTCTTTGTTTAAAGCCAAGCCAGTGATGGTGTCGGTATGTCCATGCAATTCCATGGAAACCTTTTCGTTCCTTAAATCCCACACTTTCAGATCGTTGTCGATGCCACCAGTAACAACGCTCTGCGAAGAATCATCAAAAGCAATTGATGTCACTTGGTAGTTGAGCTGTAAGGTTTTAGCAGCACCTCGATAGCGAACATCCCAGACCTTAACAGTGCAATCGTCACTGCAAGACGCCACAATTTGGTCACCTCGCCTCGACACGGAGCAAGCGTTGACAATGGCGTTGTGTCCTTTCATTCTTTTTACCCTTTCCCCGGTTTCAAAGTCGAACATACCAACAGTTTTGTCCGTGCTCACTGTGAAAAAACTTGAGCCGTCAGTGTTGAATTGAAGGTCCAGTACAGCACCGGCGTGACCGCCTTTTATCACGTGGTAGTTGTCGCATTCACCGTAGACTTTCCAGAAAAAAATCTCGCGATCAAAGCCGGTCGAAGCAATGGCACCGCCACTAGGATGGAACTTGGCACTGTGAATGTCGCCACCGTGACCGGTTAAAAGCATGATCGGTGAAAATAGATTTGAAGTTCGCGGAGGGCCTTCATGTATCGCGACTGCATGTTGATTATATACTTCAACAGTGGAATCGTTTCGTTGTGAAGGCACCACGGCACCTAACTGTGCTGCTCGAATGTCAGACAAAGCAGCCATAACAATTATATATGCTCCTAATCCTGTAAAAGTCAAAAACAAAGCACAAATAATGTTTTTTGACTGCGATATTATGCAGATGAACACATCATTGCAACAAAACCACCACAGACTTAATAGTCACAGTCGTATGAGCAAAAACAGATTTTATGAGAATTCAGTAGAAGTCAATCTCCTAACAGCCACTAATTACATACGGTAGTTTGTTATATTGTGGGCATGTTAAATAGCTCAATGCATTAACAACCGCAATAAAATACTACTGACAAAGCCAGATATCGTATAGAGTTTAGCATAACAATACATTACAACAGAAGCTGTTAAGTCGAAGCTGAAAAACATGATTTAATTGTTTTTAGAAGTCATTTGAATTCGGTGTAAATAATTTTACCGTAAGTAGGTATTTTGATGGAAGAAGATGCTTACTTAAGCAAAGCTGAATTAATACGCTTCCACTGTAGTGTTTTTAAAAGTAGCCACAACCATCATATTTTGGGTCCGAATTAACAGCACAAAGCATTGTAACGTCAAAAAATGAAAGCACTCAAACAGACACAGCAAAGTATGAGTCAAACTTCACTTGTTTGTAGATAATGATGCAGCACTAAATTAAGTCCTGTTCATTTAAGTTCTGCTAAAATACAAGAAAACCAAAGGAGTTAGAACTGCCATCGAGAATCAGAAAAACTCCACTCTACAAAACTGAAGTGATTCATTAGCACAATTATGATGACAAGGGCAGTGAATTTGCATACGGTACTGTAAATATACAGAATTCAAACCATGATTTTAATTATGTTTGGATGAACAAAACAGACAACCAACATATTTTCTGGCGAGAACCTTCCAGCAGGTACAAAATTATTTCTTCTGCAGCGAGGCAAGCGCTCTTTTTCGAAGATTCTTCTCATCATTTGATTCGGAAGAGCTGCTATCGGATGAGGAGGAAGAGCTTGGTGGTGGGATATTCTTCTTTGGTCTTCCCTTGTTTTTTCTAACGATGACTGGTGGAGGAGTGGGTTCACTTGATTCTGAGCTTGATTCACTGCTCTCTGATGAAGATGGAGGCTCACGGCTTTTTTTGGAGGTTTTGCTGACATTTTTTGATGAGACGGATGCTGCAGGTTTCGACTTTTGTCTGGAAGCCTTCTTTTGTTTGGAAGGACGAACTTCATCACTAGGAGATGCTTCACGCTTCTGCCTTGAACGCTTGTCCAATCTTTTCACAGGAGATGGTTCCTCTTCACTTTCTGAGCAGCTCTCCTGAGGTTTGGGTCGTCGTTTCTCAGTCTCCTGTTGTGGAGACGAATCGCTTTCTGATGAGCTTGATGGTCTTCTGAAACGCTTTTCCTTTCTAGGAGCTTGTTCCATTTCACTTTGAGAACTTTGTTTTTGCCTCAAGGGTTTGGTAGTTTTTTTGGTGGGTCTTTCTTGTTCACTTTCAGACGAGCTTCGCTGTGGCTTCTGTCGCCGTCTGTCTACTTTTTGGGGAGGATCTGTTTCTTCATCACTTTCAGATGAATCTCGTGTTCTTCTGTGTCTTCTGTCTATTTTTGAAGCTTGTTCCATTTGACCAATCGATGAACTTTTTCGGCCGGCTGATCGTGGTCGCTTATCTCCTTTTTGGATGGCAATGTCACTTTCACTATCAGAGAAACTGTCCCTTGTCTTAGTTTGCTTTGCAGATCGTACTCCGAAATGCCTTGCATCTTTTTCTGGTTGGCTGGCTTTTCGTTTCATTGCTGCAATGGGTTTACGGGTTGTTACTTCTGCTTCGCTGTCTGACGAGCTGTCAGATGCTGTCAGTTTCCTTCTTATTTCTGGTGATGAGGATTTTTTACGTTTGAAACTCTTTTCCTTCAGAGATGATGACTCATCTTTCGATTTGTTGTGTTTCTTCTTTTTTTTCTTTTCCTTCTTTGACTTCTGTTTCTTTTCTTCCTTCTTTTTCTGCTTCTTCTTCTTCTTTTTGTCTTTGTTAGAAGTCTCCTTTTCTAACTTCTTTTCTTTTTTATCAACGTCACGCAGTTTAACACTAGGCCTCTGCGGAGATTCATCACTACTGTCTTGCTGAGGTCGTTTTGATGAAGTGGAGCGTTTTTCAGCTGGTTGACTTCGTGCCATACGACTCCTTCTTGCTTCAACCTCAGGGCTTGAGGAGTCCCTTCGTGGAGCCCTGGCCCATGGGTCTGGAGGAGCTTTAGTTTTCTGCTTTTGAACTTCCGGGGAAGATTCAGACTCGCTTGGTGATCTTTGCTTCCGATATTGTTTTTTCTTAGTTGGGCTTACGCTACTATCTGAGGAAGCACTGTCACTACTGGATCCACGTTGCTTGTGGAACTTTCCGACTTCTTTCTGGGGTGAGCCCTTCTGTTTTTGAGGCAATTCTTCTTCACTGGAGGAAGAGCTTGAAGATGAAGATGGCTTGCGCACACGTTGCGCTTTCTCCTTAGGATATCTACTAGATGACGATGTTTGTCTCCTAGAGCCAAGAGGTGACCGTTCACGTCGCCTACCATCCATTAATGACCGATCGCGTCTCCGAGAGTCGTGAGGTGAACGTCCACGAACTGGAGACCTATCACGTCTTCTGAAATCATGTGGTGAATGCCTTCGTGAATCGTAAGGGGACCTGTCACGTCTCCTGGATTCATGACGTGATCTGTCCCGTCTCCTGGATTCAGGAGGAGACCTAGCACGTCTCCTAGAATCGTAAGGTGACCTGTTTCTTCTTCGGGAGTCGTATGTTGATCTGTCATACTTCCTTGAATCTTGTGGGGACCTCTCTCTCCATGATTCACGCGGTGACCTTTCGTGCCTTCTGGAATTGCTATGTGGCCTATTATCACGTCCTCTGGAACCTTTGTCTTTATCTTGCTTGACAGATTCATCAGATGAACTATTACCACTGCTGCTGCTGCTGCTAGAATCATCCAAATCAGAAGAGGAGTGGTCTTCTTGTTCTGGCATGGATCTTATTATTGGCTTTACAATGGCAGTTGTTGCCGAATCAACACGAACATCACCCGAGTTTTCTTCCGGATCTTTTATGCCACTTTCACTGCTTTGATCTTCATTTGATGCAAGTGGCAAAGACAAATTTGTGTCTTGTACGTCTGCTTTGTCAATGGCATCAGTTTTGACTTCCTCATGATTATCACTTTGCTGAACTGGGGCAGGGGAGTGTCTTATTGCTGGTGGTGGAACTGGTTGTGGAATGGGCTTGATTTCTTCCACTTTAACACTTTCCTGAGGTTTTTCTTCTCTAAACCTGGGCCTTCTCTCTTCTCCTTTCAAGTCCTTTTCTCGTTCTCTTCGCTTCTCTGGAGATCTATCCCATCTCTGACGTCTCCTAGGAGATCGCGAACGTGATCTTCGACTACGGTGTTTATGTCGATCATAAGATCTGCTTCTTGAGCGTCTTCTTTCTCTTCTTTTTCGTTCTTTCTCCTCACGCTCCTTTTTGTCACTTGATTTTCTCACTTCATCCACTTTCAGTTTCAATGCAGCGATACTTTCTGCTTCAAGTTGTCTCTGCAAAATTTCTTCTTTCTTTTGTTCCAAAAATACTTCAGGAATGCCAGTTACGGTCTCCTGCGCAGAGACAAGCAGGGGCCACAGTTCTCCCAGAAAGAGTCTGGCATTTTTGCCATTCAAAAATCCTGTGAGGTTTATCTGCAAAACCTTGGGATCAGGATGTTGTTCTTCCAAGCTGTTGAACACATACTCAATGACAACATCATCCTCAAAGCCCAACAACTCTGTAACACGCTTTGAAATCCATGGTTTTATTGTTTCCATGTTAATCTTTTTCATGTTAATTTTTGTTTCCAATCCATTGGCGAACTTCATAGATTTCAAAAGTTTCTTCTGTTTATTTACAAAACGATTGTCCTGGTCTGTACTTGTTCCACGAAAAAATCCAGCATCCATTGCAAATGTGTAATTTATCAAACACCTAAATAACAGATGCTGAATACTGTCCAAAATAATGTAAATTATTAATACTTTCATCGAGTAAGAAAGTGCAAATAACGTTTATATGATTATGAACATATATACACCACAAGCTTGTTAATAGCAACTGCAGGTAGCATAGCAAGCTCGTGGTACTAAAGAACCATTTCAGGACTATCTACTTTAAACTCTATATGCATACAAAGCAAATAACATTAATCAATCCACTAAATTTCTTATTTGAACGTGGTGATAATAAGTACTTTTTTGACTTCTTCTACATTATGCTCATGTAACTCGGCCAGTAGGTTTGTGTTACACACACCTTCATCCAGCTGTTATCTCACCGAGTATGCTATCATGACAGTTGCAAGAAACTTAATCTACACAAAACTGTACATAATATAAAGCAATACTTCAAAAGATTGGTCCATGCCAAAAAATTCGGCCGAATGGACAAAACGACTTAAAAGTCATATCCATTCAATGCGACTCCTAGGCAGAACGATGTTGATTGTCCTTGAAAAAATGTGACTTGTCACAGCAACAAGCGACATTCCCATGTTGGGATAAAACAACAGTAACAGTAGCGCAACAAATCGTCAGCTGCACACTCCCTCACACATCGTACATTTGAGTACACTGCACTGCAGAGCTCAACGGTTGCTTTGCTAAGCTGACTCCAATCAAATGTTCTGTTTCAACCTCACCAAGGTTATAACATATATGAGCACAACGAAAGACAATACGCTAAATATATGTTGTTGAGCTGTTCCTGATCAACGACTGCATCTAACTTGATATCAATCTATTGGCAAATAACATGTACCAAAGCACAGACAAAATTTGATGTGGACAAACGTCTCAAAACAACGTCTGTGTGCCACCTTGTCTTAAAGTCAACTGACTCGAAGTTGCGAACTGTGAGGAAAAACAAAATAACTTTAACAGCAAATGGAGCTAGTGTCTGCCACTACCTAGTGGATGGCTGGTGAACGCTACAGATATATCACAATGAACAATTTCTGCAAATTATGATCAGCTGAGAACGAAGTTAAAACAAACAAGCAAACCTTATTTTATATGAAATGTTCACTGCATAAGCTGTTGGCCTCTAACCACTTGATGGATAGCTGTAACCTACTTGGGCAGCCTTTCCAGGTACAGGCAGCTGATAAAATCTTAACCAGATTGGAACGTTTACTCAGTGCGCTGGAGATGAAAAATCTGCAGAGTGCTATGCGACGATTCTTTGGCGCAAATTTTTGGCCTTTTTACCTGCCATATGTTCCCAAGGACAAAATAAAATATTTTAAATACAAACAACGTAAGAGTACAACATTTTGGCCTTAGACAGAATACTTGAGAATATGTTCTGGTTGCTTCAACCGATTTCTAGTTGATGAGGTGAAAATTTTTGTTTTTTGCCGAGGAATATATTGCACCAATTTTGCCGTTTTGATCTAGTGTTCTCAAACAGTAGGTTAATTTAGAGTTTGAAAAAGATAGCACCGATAAGTCATTTTAGTTTTAGCATTTATTTCAATCCACAGTAACGTTACGTACAAAATGGGGGTGAAGGAATTCTTGCTAGTTGATGTAACCTGTCAATGTATATGTCAGTAACGTACGCCACCATCTGTATATCAGCTATTCCCAGACTGAAATGTAAGGCAGTTTTTGACGCGAAATCGTGCTTACAAAGAAGCAAATTTTGCCTCAATTCTTTATTTATTTATTATAAATTGGCGCGAAGATAACCAAGTTTGATACATACGTCGATGAACCTCATGTGTGCAGGTACAAAACTTTCCATTATCGGCTATCACAATGTTAAGACTGTTTCTAAATCTTATAAACAAAATTCAATCCTTAACACTCAGACTGCAGAGCATGGCAAAAGCACACCCGAGACAATTTTTGGCAGAAACGATATTGCACACCGAGAGAAGTGAAAACAAAAAAAAAACTTTTCAGTTTCACACATACTGGAGCTGATTTTTGAACACAGACATCAAGATGTTTTAGTATTAAATTTTTGGACAATTTTTTATTAATAAATTCAACCCTATTCTGGAAAATTACACACAAAAATGTCAGGTAAACTTAAGCAAATTGTTGCATTCATGCAGTGGTTTAAGACTCAGCTTCCGATAAATAGCAGATTTGCGAAAACGAGCAATTACAGCGAAGTTAAGGGTTGCTTTGAACAAGCTAAACAGAATAACTGTGTCTAGGCTAAATTTGATTGGAAATAATTAAAAACCAATGGTGACTTAGTACATGCTGACCAGCTGAGCATGGTTCTTTGCCTGTTTCCGTACCGACAATGAAGATTTATTTTAAATGGAAAAGATCCTTTTACGTCACAAGCATATCGTCTCAGTTATTTCACAACGCAAAGGTAAATAACAGTAGAGAGCTAAATGTGCTTGTTAAATATCTTATTTAATATATTCTATTTAAATTGGTATGCAAATATGTTTTCAAACGTATCCTATGCCACAGCCTACTTCTCCAAAGACATCAAGTTAAGTGACTTGTTATCGATAACAATGCATTTTACCACTGTAGGTCTTTGTTATAAACTGGCTCTGCTACAAAATGTAGACCCAAGCAGAGAAAAGTGGTTAAAAAAGAAACTTACAGAACATGTAGCTCCGTGAAAATTTAAAGAAACAGAGGAATTGATGCAAAATTGTGCAAAAAAGGCCATCTAGCTTGTTTCTTGTTAAGAGATATTACAGGTACAGGACATCAAAGTTTCATTTTAGGCTTGAAAATGAGGTTGGTGAGTTTAAAATGTATTGTAGTCAGAGACTTGAAATTTGGCCTACAGTTAGAAGAATTGTGTTTACTACCTGCAAAAACCCAATGATATTTAACCAAAAATTAATATTAAAATTACAACTTTTTGGTAAAATTCGAACACTGGGTGCTTTCCTAGAGTGGCTTTCCAACCCTAACACTGTAATAAGTCTGTAAGTATTAGCACAAATTGCTGAATTCGCTTAAGGCAGCATCGATTTCATTGGCTGCTGTTACCGAATTTGGAAAAACTACCTCGGTGAACAGCTAGCCGTTTTTTTCTTTCTTCAGAACTTTGCTCGTACGAAAAGAAATCATTGTACACCGAACATGTGCACAAAATGGGTCAAAAAACATACTTTGTAAGCTAACTAAATTCCAAACAGCGATATTTGGTGCACACTTTTTGTTGCCTCACCAATCTTTGAAAATTACGCTGTCTGGTGCACAAAAAACTTACATTCCATTCTGGGTACTTTGGTAAACAGCGGCCTGTGAAGTAGACAAATACGAAATACAGCAATTATGCTAGTCAGTGAATTGAAATGTATGATAATTTTCAACCTAAAATAACCTCATACAAAATGAGAGTGATGAACCCATCAGCAAAAACCTGCCGGTTACTGTGTCCGTATTGCGATTCAGCAACTTCGGTTAACGAACACCGGTAAAATAGCCACTTCGTTGACCTAAACAATGATACAAGTTAATTTAATTTTTATGGCTGGCCTCTCAGTAAAAATCTTCAATTCTGGTAAACCCTCATTTTGTACATCGATGAATAGATGAAGTATGCCCCCATTCTATTTCATATAGGCTACATAACGTTACCAACACCACTATAAACAATAGGAAAAACAAAGGTTTTACAAATCTAGTGCAAAAATGCACAACCACGTCATGCATTATTATACTATAACCCCACTTCCCAAATTATGACGTTATTTGGTAGTGCACATCTGCTCTAGATTCGGTGTCAAATAGTGACCCCCTGCCAAATATTAACCCCCTTTTGTGACGTAATAAACTCATTCATTCAATACGCAATAATTTTTATACACGAGTAGCCTACAGAACGTACAGACAAAGTAAGCCAACACCTGTGACCTGCGGTATTATAGGCCTAGTATTTTGTTTGCCATTATACATGCATTCGCAAAAGTTACGGTATGATACTATTCAGCTACTGAATAGGCGGATGTTTTCTGCTGAATCAAATCCTTTATCAGACAATGAATTTATTACGTCAAAAAGGGGGGTCAATATTCGGCACTACACCGGTTTTACTTAGGCTACTCCGCTGATCCGCTACATGTGGTAACCAAACAGTTGCGGTTGAATCCTATAAACTTCTACAGCAGTCTTTACTAAACATACTGTTGAATCGCTAATTAACTTACGCTTTAAAGTTACTCCAATATAGTGACCGTCGCTCTAAGCCTACAGTCCGAAAACTTCACAAAAAAATGAAAAGAACTTCTGGTAATTATAAGTTTTCAATAAAATCGTTCAAGACACGTTTGCCCATCGAAATACCAATATTACGTGCATTGATGCGTAGCATAGTGTCCAATCAGCTAAATTTAAAACGATTTTTTAACCAAAAGATTAAAAACATTAACAAACGTGTTTCCAAATCATTTACTTTGTAGAATTATAGATGCTAAATAATATTCACCAAAAAAATTGAAAAAGTAAGAATGATTTCATACGTCGAAAACTAAAGAGAATTGTTCGATGATGCCTGTATCTTTTCAAGGAAAAATTTTATAATCGAAACCAAAGGTTTAGTGATATCTGTTAAATGTTTATTTCATGATGAGCTATTTTTTGTAACTTTACTGTTTACACAACAGTAGTACAAACATTATCCATTTCGCATAAGTATAGAGCAAGTCGTGTGACGATTACTTCACGACTCACGAGTTGTTTTGAGATGTTTGGAATTTAATTTGGGATATTAGAATTCAGTGTTTACCAGACTTGAGTTTTCCTTAATGACGTCAGATAATTTCCTCGCTTGAACTGGTGTGTCACATATAAATACTGATGTAATGTTTTCAATCTTCCCTTTTCGTGTGATCGATTTCACTGGTACTACAGCGCTATGTAACATTCAGTAAGCTTTGCCCGAAGGTGAAAACCTTTGTATCTTATAATAAATAAAATGGCAACATTATCAGTTAGCAATTTATATAGACAGAAATTAAACAAATAGCAGAAGCAAACCGTTCGAGAAATGACAACCATCTCATCGAGTCAGAAGAAAAACAATCTATCATCTTCAACCATCCTCGCTTTAATTTCGTTGTCATAAATTGGTGCCCTGATAAGTTCGAAATTGCTGAGTTAGTTGCACATTGAGCGAGAAGGAATGTTACCAGCTATTTATGAAGTTTTGATGACCAAGTTTCAACAGCAAGATCAGCCAACTACGAACGCTAGTCAACGAGGAAGTTTTCAGGACATTCCATCTACAATATCAGCAACGAGATCAATTCGGAAACAACAGAACTAATGACATTGATACCTGGTTGATGTGATGAAGTTTTGATCGCCTAACTAACGTGTTATACATCTCCAAGAGCATGAGCAAACTATTGTATATATTTTTTACGCATCAAGAAACAAAGTCCACTGGACATCGCAACAAACTGCATCTCTCTACCGCGAACATGGCTTGCTACAGCCGCGGAACGACACACGCAGACGAGATCGCTCATTTTTTTACCTTCGACACGCAAGGGAATGCGACACTTCTGTAAGCTTATGTCTCATGTTTTGTATTTCAAGTGAAACGGTGTATCGATATTTGTTATATTTACCGAGCTCTGTCATTGTACTGTACCAAATTCTTGTTTTAATAACTGTGATGAATATTATACCACAGACATAATTTTGTCGAGTAAAGGTTGCCTTCAATTTCATTTCAGGCAAGCTTTACTCTGGGTAGGAAGGCTATGTGACGATTACGTCACGACTCACGAGTTGTTTTGAGATGTTTGGAATTTAATTTGGGATATTGGAATTCAGTGTTTACCAGACTTGAGTTTTCCTTAATGACGTCAGATAATTTCCTCGCTTGAACTGGTGTGTCACATATAAATACTGATGTAATGTTTGCAATCTTCCCTTTTCGTGTGATCGATTTCACTGGTTACTACAGCGCTATGTAACATTCAGTAAGCTTTGCCCGAAGGTGAAAACCTTTGTGTTATAATAAATAAAATGGGAACTTTATAATTTAGTAATTTGTATAGACAGAATCAAGCAACTAACAGCATAGTCACGCAAATTTGAGAAATGAAAACTCATTCATCGAAGCAGAAGTAAAACAAGTTATCAACCATCTATCGTCCTCGCTCATATTCAAACAATTACCGCCAGCATTCGCGGTCTTTATGACAGATTTGTTCCTTGTGTAATACTTCACACGAGTAGTGCACAAGCGAATTATTTCTTTGTCATAGTCGCTTAATTACGCGCAATATTTTATGAATACTTTATCGCCAGACAATAATTTAAACTTGTAATTGAAAAATTGTGAAATACTAAATCTTTACTTTTTTACAGAAAATTAATGCAACATGTATGATTTATTATTGAAGTGTAACTGACAGTATTTTCATCAAAAGGAAAAATTTGGTAAAGATTGAGGAAATATCAGCAACCCTTTCGTTTATTAAAAACATGAGCATTTTAGGAAAAACCGCCGTTGTTAATAGCAACAACAACAACCAACGATTTCCAATTCATGAATGAAGAATACGGTAAAGGCTGAATTTTCGTACCTTTTTTAGCTTAAAAGTAACTTCCTGCGATAAAAGTTTAGAATGGTGAGTTTGTTCTTTATTAGATAATTATCTTAAGCATAATGTTTATGTTTATCTTCATGTTATATTTTATAGTATGTTTGTACAATATTTGTTCGTTCTTTTTCTTGATTGTTACTTGTACTAGATTTGGAAAAGCTACCATAGGTTTTTAGCAGTGAAGTAGTAAGTGATACGGTATAAGACTAATTTTCCTGCTATAATTAAAATTATAGCTAAAAATTTACTGCGTTAAAAACTGTAGCAAGTCAAAACATTTTGTATGACTTCTGAATATTTGTTTTTAGTCAAAGGGAACAAGCATAAAAGAAGCACTGGCAAAATGGGTAAGGCAAATTAATTTAAAACCACATACAATGAGTGAATTACAACCATTTCTAATTAAATTATCAGAGCGATACTTTGTGTTATGTTAGCAAAAAATTTGTGTCAAATGCATATTTTTATGAGACAGACCAATGCTCACAGTGAAAATTTTTCAACTGAAATATAAGCAAACAAAATTCTAGTTCGTTTGTCATATAGTTTGAATGTAGGCTCAATTCATCGTTATCTGAGTAGTACCATGCAAAGGTTCTATTCGAGATACTCCACTTACCCAATGAGATGTATCATCCTGCATGAAAAGTTTGCATTTTAGCACAGAAAGATTTATGCCCAAGAAATTCAAGTCTGTCTTTTACGCTATGCCAGTATTAAAACTAGGAATTTTTCACCGCAATCAATTCCTGTTTTAATAAATGGAGCCAATTCTAAGGCCATTGGCTCTGCGCTGCTTATCCTTACCACTGCTACTACTAAGTTACACTTTGTAAATTTTGTATGTGTGTTTCTTTTGAAAATTTGTGACAAGATATTAAGACGCCACACCAGAAAGGTTGAAGATGATATTTATGCCAGTGGTGTAATGATATTTGCTGCTACTTCACCACGCCGGACATCTCTATCTCTATTCTCCGGCATATCATGCAAACTTTCCATACAGGTGTATCATCACGTACTGTGGCTCAATACTTTCTTTATATCATAGATTTTGCAAAGTTTTACCTTACATTTATTCATTTGTACTTGGGTATAACCCAGGCTAGTATGATTCCGTATAAACATCTGTATGCCTACTGACATGTTCGAGACATGTCAGCGTCTCAGTCCTTGCATACCACATTTTATTGTGAATAGTGTGCTTACACCCTACAAACATTGGCTATTAATGCAGTTTTTGTATGTGGATAAAACAATGAAATGTAGTAATGAATACAGAAGTAATGAAATTACTCAGCATAGAATCTTTGCAAGGCAGGCTAGCATAGATAAAGTTAAGATGGGATGAACCTTGATGCTATGTGATGAGTAAACCTTGCAAACAAAGCACAGTTGGCTCATTTTAGACCTGTTCTGGATTGTAATCTAGGAAATATTGTTGTGATTGAGAAAGAGGTCATGGTGTAATAGCATGCACTGAAAACTCAATTAATTATTATTCATTATAAATTTACATTCTAATTGGCTTAGTCTGTCAATTTCGATAATTTGTTTTCATGTTAGCAAGCTTCTGGTGTGCGTGTGCCTGTATTTTCATTAAACTTTTAACAGTTTATATGTCAGTTGACAAAACCTAAATTTCCACCATCGTTAAGCTAATTTTCTTCAGCATTTCTTTCCAATGTGTGTGTCCTTTGTAATAAAGAAACAATTTATTAATTTTATGCGTTACAGTTTTGTATACAATAGTTTTATACCTTGTGCACATGATTTCCAGACAAAAAACTGCCAGAATTTCTGGATCCCTTGTTTGGTCCTGTCAATATATTAATATAAAGCATATACATAATGCAGGACACAGATGAAAACGCATAACACGTAACTTATAAACGATATAGAGTTATAGACGATCAAAACTATTTGAATGATTTTGAACTTGAAGAATGGAAGAAGATGATATTATATTATATTTGAATGAAGCTGATCTGGTTATTTGAGAAATTCATAAATAAAATAATGCGAGCGTTAATTATGTTTTTCTTGTTGAAACTTAGGAAGAGAAAAGTGGCCAAAAAGCAACCGAAGCAACTGAAGTGAAACTTTACCAGCAATTGCCACCAATAGAGAAAATGGACGCATCACTTTCAACTCTATCAAAATGCGAGTAAGTTTGTAACCAGACGCTAACAGTGTGACATGTCTTGTTGTGAATTGTTTACGAAGCTATGGCCCCTACCCCAAATACCAACAAACCACTTTTTGCCCAACATATGTGGAGAAGGAAACTAAGAAATCATGTTGGAAACTATGTTTCCATTTTATAAAGATATTGTGGTCAAGACTTAGCCATTTACTTCTAATTCTTACTCCAGTCAAGCCAAGTCAAGTCGAGCAAAATGTTAAAAATGATATTAGGAACAATTTATTACAACATTGCACAGTTAATGATTTATTTTTAGGAAACTTTCAATATCGACCAACTGTATTGAGAAGATTGCTAACTTGAATGGATTAAGTAAGCAAAACTGTTTTTCATATACTTTGCATTATTAGTTTAGCGTCAACATTACGTCACGATTGGGAGTTGCAAAAAATTGCAGAAGCGTTTAAGGCATGCTTTAAGCCCAAGTGTATTAACCGAGATTTTGTAATGTTTTGTTAGAAAACTTGAAGGTCTTATCACTGGGAAGAAATAATATCAAAAATTTAAATGGTTTGGTAAGTAGACAATTCACATACATGTTTTTGCATACCAAGTAACAAAATATGACAAATCAAAACATTTGTTACTTTAACAGGAAGCGGTTGGTGACACATTAGAAGAACTGTGGATATCTTACAACCTTATAGAAAAACTAAAAGGAATCCATGTGCTTAAAAAGTTAAAGGTGCCACTTACTACATCAAAAATGGCAATATTTGATAGGTTGCAGAGAAAAGAATTACATTTTATACATCTTTTGAACTTTAATGGTAAAGTTCGCAGCTAGTTGCACGGTAACAGATACCACCACACAAAACAGTTTTTGCAAAACTTGCAGTTGTACTTTTATTACATTTTCCTACCACTGGCTCCATAATTTAACTCTTCTGCTTTGTTCACCTTTTTCTGTATTAAACCTCGATGGCTACTTTACCAGGTGTTACTGATGAGCAACAATCAAGTCAAAGACTGGGGCGAATTCAACAAGCTTCAAGAACTCAGTAATTTAGTGGAGCTTGTTTTTGTTGGTGAGCTTAAAATATTCTGCAAACTATCGCAAATAGTGAAGTTTTATCAATCCAAGCACAGACCCATTCACAAAGTGTGTTTATACTGTTTATAACCTGACTTGTAAGTCATCCAATAATTTTCTGATGTCTCCAGGGAGTTCCACGAAAGAAAATACAGTAATACCAAATAATTTTTCTACATTCAGGTAATCCATTAGAAGAGAAGCATTCTGCCGACGGAGACTGGTTAGATCGCGTGACAAAGTCGCTTAAGGCACTCAGAAAACTTGACGGAAATCCGATTATCAAGAATGAAGAAGAGGATGATGATTAATCATTAGACATCCAGCACTGTTGCACAGGAGAGATCTGGCACATCACTGTGTATATAAATCCATATACTCTTGATCTGCTGTGCACCCTATTTCAAATGCATTGCAATGTTTTTTGAAATGTCTTTGTTTTTAATTTAAAATATACCTTTTTCTATTTTTGTTATTTGGAATTCATCTGCAGCTGCAGTCACTAGGAACGACGCAGTCTTATAAACAAGGTTCATAAAAACGCTAGGTCCACTTGGAACATGCAAAAATGCAACAGTGTGTATCACACTTGTTCCAAATTATGAATACTTTTGATCATGAAACTTAAGAAAAAAAAATTTGATTACGTGCTGAACCTGTGTTGAAGATTGAGATGCCATAAAGGTAATAATTTTAAAAAATTGTCCTAAAGCAGATTTTAACACCAATAAAGTTCTCCGACAGCCTTATAAAAAGATAGGCAACATCCAAAATCACATTTTGCTAAACTTTTAGCTCTGCTAAGGGGTAATGGCTGTCTTAAGATAAATCACTTTACAAAAGCCCATGACCCAGCTTATTCATGGCAAAAGTACTCACATTACAGACAGCTTTGAAATTCATTTTATTATTGTTAAACTTTCAGTTATACTTTTGTTTTAAACATTTCTAAAATCGCCTTACAATATAAATGATTTATTCATGAAACAATTGACCTTTTCAAAAACAGACAACCCACTTTGATTAAAATATTTCACAATAAACGATAGCTATCAACTGCCTTAGCTGAAAGACCATGAACGTATAACAATGCTTCTCAAGATATTGTCAAAACTGCTCTTAGCCAACTGCAAGCCAAAATTAGAATTTCTTGCAAAAATAACAACAAAGTTACCCAATGCAAGTTTCTATTCAGTATCAGTGGTTTTCCAATCTTATTAAGCAGTTAAGAAGCCATGTTCAGGTTGAGACTGCATTACTCCAGCAGGGCTACCCTTCAAATTAAAAAGCCTAAAGCAAGCCCTGCATCTCTTTCATGAAGGAGTCATAGGCCGCATCCGCAGTGGTGGCGCCTTGTTTCTTTTTCTTCTCAAATTTGTGCTTTTCAGGATAACCGGAAGTGGAAGGTTCGCTTGCCGGCCTACTTGTCTTACCCTTGGTCTCTCTCCTCACTCGAAGAGAGGTGGGCATGAAACGAGTGCTTTCCACTTTCAGATTAGTCGTTAGTTTTGGTTTGGCGGTGATGGTGGCAGCTTTTGGCTCTTCTATATCGTTATCGGTAGGGCGGTGGATAAGACTGGGAGGAGCACTCAGGATGTTAGGAGTCTGCATCATGTCTGGGCGATTCATCAACCTCATATCTGGCCTCGGACCTCCCAAACGAGGAGGCATAGTCGGGGGTCTTCCGGGAGGAGGGCCAGGTGGCAACATCCCTGGACGAATCATTCCTGGTGGCATTCCAGGAGGGGGACCCGGGGGGAGTCCTGGTGGTGGACCTGGAGGTTTTGGGCGATGATTCACTTCTACATCATCATCTTCGATTTGTTTGTCTTCCTCATCACGATCCATTTCTTCCTCCTCATCAATGTCTGGATCATTTTGTTCAGGAGGAGCAGGTATGGACTGCCCTGCCATTTTCAACATCATAGCCTGTAGAGGAGTTATGTGTGATAGTAATCCATCTTCTTCGTCTTCTTCTGCAAATCTCACGGAATGTTTCCTTCCGAACTCATCTTCTTTGTCTGGATCACCTGCTAGAATGGTGATAAAATATTGTCTGATTAAAGCATGTTTACAAAGCCCTTAGAAAAAACTAGCAAGATTAGGGAACAAATAATCTTATTATAACAAATCTTTCACGAACAACTACCTTAACTTGTAAATATGGCTTATGTTTATGTTGTGCATGTTATTTTATTTCCAAAAAAATAGAGGTTTTACCAGGCGCAATTAAGCCATCATCATCATCTCTGTGGTGAAATTCTTCATCATCCTCTTCCATTTCTGCAAAGTGTCCTTCTTTATTCTCAGACTCTGGTCCTTCTTTACGTTCATAGGCATCTTGGTCTTCCAAACGAACAGTTTTGGATCCTACTCACATTCATTGTTTCATAAAAATTGCGATCTTTATGATCTCTTACAATAGGCAACTTACTGAACTATTCTCTGTAGTAGTTTTATTGTTGTAACTCATAAACCAGAAGTAAATAATGTTGGCTACAAAATGAAAATACAATGTATCAGATTTGTTTGACTATGGTATAAAAGCTATACACTGGTAAATGCACACCTCTGGATGTTGGACGGTGTGATGTACTTGGGATACCAGGTCTGGCACTTCTTCCAAACCTAAAAGTTTGTTTAATGTATATTTACAAATATTCCACATATTTGTAACAAAATTGTCTTCTGAGGTAGACAAGCACTAGATAATTACAACTGACAGTCCCACATTTTATATTCTTCACTTCAAGAATAAAAATTATTTGTAATCATTTCTCTTAAAAAGTAGAATCCACTTAACAAATCCACCTTGGACCCACACACCAAGTTTAGGCATAATGAGCGGTGAGTGATTATTACAATGATTAACACATTGAATGATGGCCAAAAACACCAAAACTAAACCATTATATTTATGTATATAGACAGTATATTTAAAGTACATATATATAACAGGGCAACATTAGAAAATTTAGATGTAGTATATATTTTTGTTAAATCCTAACTGACACACGACTTTTAAGCAAGACCAGCACAACAAAACTTACACTTTCTTTGCCGGTGGTGGGCCGGGTGGAGGTCCTGGTGGAGTTTTTTCTGTTTGAAGGCTGGGTGGTACACCAATAGGAGGACCTGGGGGTGCTTTTTTCAAAATGCTTTGCGGTTGAATGCCAGGGAGTGGAATATCACTGAGATGTGGTGTTTCAAATGGTGTCTCAGGCAAGGGAATCGTGTTTATTTCAACTTTTTGAGCATTTTTGACAGACTCGTAGTACATTTCTTTCTTAGCACGCTTCAGTTTGTAATTTTCGATCATGACTTTAAATTCCCGGCCACGGTTTGCATCTTCTTTGAAGTAGAAGTCCACAATACGAATCAAAGTTTCTAGAAGCTTTCTTCGTTTTTCTTTAATTACCTAAACAAGATTGAATGATTGAATTTAATGTAAGCAATGTGGGTATAAGTTACAGAAGAATATGTACATGAACCCAATGGCCAAAATGCTTACACAACTTTATAAGTAATTTAGTAATTGCATTGGCCAACATACAGTCTATTGTTTTCGGAAATGTGCACTTGAAAAGTGCTTAATTTTAGTATGGTAGGAACGTTTAATATGGACTAGTTCAATATGAAGTCACGTTGCGTGGTCAGGCATAGCATGTGATGTAAAATGCGTAAAAGCTTGCGTTGTATCTGCGGCACATTTGAATGTAATAATTCGATTTGTATTTACTTCTAGTTTATTATTTTAAACTTTGCGTGACATACCAAACAAAATTAGTCTGCATAAAGCGCCGCAGATTACATGCAAACTCTTAAACATTTTATGTCACATTTTTCGCTGACCAAATAGACATCATATCGGATAAGTCCAGTGCATAAAATTCAAAGCACTGTAAAATAAGAATTAGGCAGCATATTTTCACTTTTTTTTTAAACTCAAAGAAATTCATATGCAATTCACCTGCAGTGAAAAGGATGTTTTTACAATCTAATGCCCTGAGCGTTTGTAATTTAAAAAAGAATCAAAGTAGGTCGACAATTTCCACCGTTAACTACATGAAATTGAAAAAATCTTGCAACCCAAAAGAATGGCGGCGGCAACTCGAAAAGAGCCTATTTATCAGCCTAAAAGCTACGGTACATACCTTTTCATTGTATTGATTTTCACTTGTTGGATCCAATTCCATATTATCAAGATCCTCCAACTCCTTTATCATTTGGTTAGGGTCTTTAGTCTTAATAACCGCCTGTCTAACTGCAATGCGCTGCTTCTTGTTTTTCTTCAGTTCACGGCGACGAGCCTCCTTACGCGCTTGATCTGTGGGGTTCATAAATTTACCACCCTTGGTGGTACTTGTCGTTCTTCTGCCCATGACTGAGGCAAAATATTTTCACTTACCGACAGAAAACCTAAACGTTGCCCTAAGTGCCAGCAAAATGCAAGAAACGTTTTTACCAAGAATAACTTCGAACAAGTTGATTCCAAACAAGAACTGAAGGTTGGATAATTGAAAACTTATCACTCGCCATTTCAGTGTTGCCCAAACCAAACTTACAAAAAAGTTGTAGAAATCTTGGACACTATTTTGCAATGCAACCAGATTATTTCGTCTGCTTTAACTCTTTAATAAATTAAAATTGTTGATATTACACGTTTTTTAAGTTTATAACGTCGCTATAAAGTTTTCATGTATAGCCACTTTTTATTTTGTAATTTTAGTTGATTTTTCGACGAAGCACCGGAAGCCGTAGCAAAGGTTGGAAAAGGAAATTCCATGTTTTTCTTTATAACTTTGTTCCTCATTACCTTGGCATTCATCAGTGATAAAGTATTTCAGTTACTCATCTGTCCACAATAAATGTTCACTTTTAAATATACGTGTTGGTTTATTTTGTCAACAGAGTACTACTGAGAAAGAGATAAAGCTTTTCAAGGTAGCCGTAGCCCATTATCCCTGTGAAGCCGTAGCTCATTAGACCTACATATGAGTTTGATTAAGGTTCAATACCAGTGTGTTAAACCTCAGCACAGGCCAAGAATTACATAAATTGACTTTTTCTGTGAATTCGGAGTGTAATGTCAAGCCGCATTAAAGATATGTAAATCGATTTTAGATCAGGTCGTAATCCATAAATTCCGCCGGTTAAGGAAATTCTATTATTAACTGGCAGGCGATGTGCAAAACACGTAAACTGCGTATTGTTTAAATTGTATGCCAGCTATGCAAAATGATTTTACAAAACAGCATTCAGTTACGTAGGTCTGGCTAGTTACCTGCTGCGTTTAATAAAAATCCTTATCTTACTTTTATGTGTTGTAGTTCGCGTAGACACCGAACCTAGGTTGTTACAGTAATCTCTTGTATTCTAGGCTATTAGCCTACATTTCTTTCTTCCCTTGTTGGCAGACGCGGTAACGCAAGCTGTAATGCACAGAGAAATTTTTATCATCTTTTTTATCGCGCAATTCCTATTATTAAAGTAGTTTAATTCATACCTTCCAGAAGTTTTTGGTTGATCAACGTCGTGAATTCAATCGCCACACTCAAATACGAAGATATAAAAACGCAAGCCGAGTCCACTTTATAGAATCTAATGCAAAGTGGCATTTTGACACCAGATAAACGAGGATAACTATTTTTGTGATTCCATTTGCTCCACAATAGCCTACAGTCTGTAAATACAAATACAATATTTCAAATTCTATACAAACAATTTTAAGCGATAATAAATGAAAGAAGACCACCCACAAATTTAAAATAAACAGGTTTTTGAATTGTGTGTTATTAAATAAAACGTTTGATTGAAAATTTTCTGTTCATAGCTAAAACCATGGAGGCGATTTTAAGCAATACCTTTAGGGCAAAAACGCCAAACTTTAGATCTCAAGGAACGTTTACGTAATTTAGGCTTTCCCATTGGCGCAAAATAAATACGACGCTTAATTGTACTCTTCAATAATAACTATAATGACAGTAGTATTGTGACAAGACAAATTGAATTAGTCCATGGGCGCTAGAAATACCACGTAGGCTAGGCTAGGCCTTGGGCCCACAGATGTGGTTAACTTGAAGATAGCAAAACAATCACCACAGTTACATAAGCTTAAGCAAAAAGTTACTGCTGGTATTTGCAAAGTAATAATCGTGAGAGCGAAATTACTTCACGAAAACAACAAACATTATATGCCACGTTAGATAAGACATTTTATTGAAATTTCATTATTGTAGCTCACGTTTCATTCAACTTTTTATCACATGATTACGTCGGAATTCGAGTCAAATAAAACGTAAAATCCATGGCATTGTGCCAATGGTTGACTTCATATTAATCTTTTGTTGCAAACAAACCAATGGCACAATGCGTGTCACACCCGCACACAGTTATATAAAAGTGGCTGATTTACCGGTATCTCATTCTAAAGCGACGCTGTGTATAGTTTGTACCAAATGATAAGGCAGATATCAGATTCATAGTGTTGGGAAATTTCATCTGGATCCCCAGTTCTAATAATTTAACAATTAAGGATAACTCGAAAAGTGTGAATATGAAATTATCGCCAGTTTCTTTGCTCTATATGTAGTGTTCGTTTTCTGAATGCCTTGCTGTTTACATCACTCTGTTTTGAAAGATAACATAAATTTTATACGGATTAAAGGTTCCAGAGCAAGTCCAATTGTACACTGTACAGGCTAGTTTACATTTAACGATTAGTGTAAACGAAATACAACCGTTTTCGCCGCGCTGGGAAGTGTAAAGACTTGGTTTTAGCACGTAGCATTGGCCGCAAGCTTCTTGAATGTAAACTTGTGTGAGTAAACTTTCTTTTTTGAAACTATAAAGATATAAACCAAACTTCGCACTTCAGTTCACAAGCAGTACATAGACAGTTAAAAAAGTATGATAGGTTTTAATGCGTGCTGGCCGCGACTCCAAAAGCCATTCTGAGTTTTATACATTACAAGAAATGCTATTTTTATACACAGCTATAGATTGAAGGAGTAGGCTATGGAAATTCAAAGCGCTCTGACCTTGGTTACGGCTTTTTTGGAAAATCTGTTTTTTGCAGGAATAATATTCGGTTGGCCATCACTGCAGTATGTTCTTCAACGGGAAGGTTATTTTAGCTACCTTTGCGATGAAACAACCGGTAATCACACTCTCCAAAACCGTACAGAAAAAGTTTGTGAAGAAAGTGAAGAAAGCTTTAATTTGGTCTTTACCTTATCGTTATTTTCTTTATGCATATTTGCCGTTTTTGAGGGACATTTACTCGACCGTTTTGGGACTTGGATCGTGCGAAGTTTTGGTACTTTTTTGCTCACTTTGGGCTGTATATTGATCGCCGTATCAACACCTGCTACTTCCTGGCTACTTTATCCAGCAATGATATTCATGGGAATCTCTGGATCTACCTTTCTGATCAGCAATATGCCAGTAGCAAATTTGGCTGGTTCTCAGACAAGGGGCTTAATTATTACTTTCTTAAATGGTATATTTGATTCCGGTGCTGTTGTGTTTTTAATAATAAAGTCAGCTTATGACTTTGGTTACGATTTGAAACATGTTTTTCATGTCTACGCCTGGTGTACGCTTTTTACCTGGTTAAGGACATTTGCTCTAATGCCAAGCCAAAGAATTCCGTTTTCAGTAACGACCAAAAATTTCTTTTATGGTTGGAAAGAATGGGTGTGTTTTAAGAAGCGGTACGATAAGACTGAAGACCCTGACATTTTCACAACAGACGACGAATCAGCCGCTGCCAACATTCAAGAAGTTGGAACAACGTTTGGAGATTGCTTGAGAAAAGTACTTTTTTGGTCCAACGCGTTTCACCTAAGCACTACATCGCTAAGAATTAATTTTTACTTCGGATCATTTATAACTTGGATTGATAGCTTTGAATCTCCTAGTAACAGTAGTCATCTCACAAATGTATTCGGAATTATGCTACTCTGTGGGTTTATAGCTGCTCCGTTGAACGGTCTATTGGTTGATGGTGTCATCAAGTTTTCTAAAATAAAGAGTCTTCCTACCAAAGTAGGCTTGCTTAGGGCTGCTTTTGCTTCAATGCTAATGACCAGTGTTTTGGCAATACTGCTATCGGTCTCAGTCATCACTCAAAGCTCATACGCTTCGTTTGCCTTTTTAGTTATTACCAGGGCTTTTGTGTATGGTGGCAACACCACATTTTTGGCAATGCACTTCCCAGAAAAACACTTTGGAAAGTTATATGGACTTACCACTGCCATTGCTGGTACAGCTAGCTCTTTGCAATATGCCCTATTCCAACTGGCAAGCTCAGTCGACCCGACGTTTTACTTCATCAATTATTCTTTTCTGGTTGTAGCCTGCCTTACTTTAGTTCATCCATTGTTGTTGTCCTTACAAGAAGGAATAAAATTGTGTTGATCTTAACTTGCATCTGGTTTGTGTTTAATCGCTCATAAAGTTTTTTTGCATATATATGTTGACTTCAGGTGATTGTCACAACTCCTGGCATGATATTAGCGAAATTTATCGACAACGTTATATGAAATGACTGTCACCAAATTTATGTGTCATCGTGACGTGAATATTGTGTTATGTGTTCACTGAAATCAAATGTCATTAAACTTTATGCATAAACACTGGTCATTATATCAAGGTTTTGATGCTTATTGAAAACAATGCCTATATGTAGAATCCGTTATTAGTTCATTGAATTTCATCTGAGGTCGTTCTCCACAGTCATATTTTAATGGCGATTCAATTTGGATTGGAAATTAAAGGTCTCGTATTCAATAAATAAAGGACAGGTTTTATAGCTGCAACCTAAATTGCAAAAAAAAACACATGACAATTACTCTACACTTAATACAAAAACTAAGTTCTTCAGTTAAGCAAGCGCGGATTCCTTGTCAGTTTTAAATAGCTAAATAGCACCTTGAAAACTGAAGTAAATATCAGTAAAATCAATGCCAATAAAATAAATCTTTCATCTTAATGTAAATTTCTATCGTGATATGCTTTCACGGACTTTATTTAAAAACCTTAATAAGTGAGTGTTGACAAGAACAATTAAGAAGCTGTTATTTTGAAACAAGCGATATGTTTCGGTTAAATGTTCCAGCTAGTTTACAACATAATCGTAAAATGCTACCTCATACCCTTAATTCTTCTGTTTCACAAACAACATCAACGGATGAACCAAAGTAAGGCAAACTGCAACCAAAAGTCCAACGTTGATATGATAAAATGTTGGATCGACAGCAATTGCCAGTTTAAACAAGGCATATTGTAACAAGCTCACTGCGCCCACGATGGAAAGCGTTAAGCCAAACAATTTTCCAAAGTGTTTTTGTGGAAAGTCCATTGCTAAAAACGTTGGAATGTCTCCGTTCACAAAAACCTGAGTTAAAACTTCGAATACCAACGAAGCGTATGAGCTTGGAATAATGATGGAGGCCGAAAGTAATATTGCGAAAGCGCTTGTCGTCAACATTGAAGCAAAAGAAGCCCGCAGCAAGCCTATTTTTTCGGAACATACTTTGCTTTTGTACACCTATTGACACCATCAACCAATAGACCGTTCAAAGGAGCAGTCACAAATCCACAAAGTAACATGTTACTGAATATATTTGTGAGGTTGCTAATGTTGCTGGGGTCCTCTGAGATCTCAATCAAAGCTATAAATGTCTCGAAGTAAAAATTCCCACTAAACGAGATGATGCAAATATGAAATATGTTGGTCCAGAGAAGCAAGTTTTTTAAGCAGTCACTAAATCCCATGTCAACTTCCTGATAGTCAGTAAGGGGTGACTCATCATTTATGGTCAGCGCATCTAGATCAGTTTCGGTTTCGTCGTGCGGTTTTTTAAAACAAATCCATTCCTCCCAGCCATAACACAATTTCGATACAGGTCCCAAAACGATCTAGTAAATAGCCTACCAATATACTGCACAAATGAAGAAGGAATGATGATAAGGTGAATATCAAATTAAAACTTGCTTTACTTTCATTACACGCTTTCGCAGAACGGTTGTGGGCAGTGAAATTTTTGTTTGTTTCCTGGCAAAGATAGGACAAATAACCTTCCACTTGAAGAACATACCGCAGTGATGGCCAACCCAGTAATATTCTAGAAAAAAACTAACTTTCCAACAAACCAGTGATTAGCGTTAAAGCGCTTTGTATTTTCATATTTCCTTAATGTGCAAGGCAGTTTCATTTTAAAAATGCCATCTACAAAAGTATACGAAATTTATTTACGCCCGGCTGCTGGGATTTTACGAATATTCAAGCTGTTATCAGTTTTAATAATCTTTGCTTTTCCACAAATCCTAACCCAAAACACTCATCCACGAAACTCATAGGCCTTCCTGCTGAAATTATCAATGAACTGTCTGCTCGCGTTACAAAGTGAAATGTGTGTTAGAGCATAAGATTGCCTGAGACCGAGAACACCGCATTGCTAAAGTTAACATATAGGAAGCAAGCAAGAGTCACGAACGATTGTCTCATTCGTTACTGCAAAGAGATTTCCGGAACTTCCATATCTTTCACATTTTCTTGTAAGAAGCATTACGCGGAGTCAAAAGTTTTTATTGTAATAGTAACTCTATATGTTCCGTTTTCAAATTATTCTGGTAGGCCTACATTATGCGTAAGAGATGGTGTGATTTATGGTAACGTACGGATATATATGTTCGTAAAACTTTTCCATTTCATTATGTGTAATAACGATAGTTATTAACATCATGTTTCATGGGATACTTCTAACATCAAAATTGTTACAAACTTTGTTCTATTTTCACTCTTTTCAGTTTCAGATAATGATGTGGTTTCTGAAATTATTGAAGGTTTTAAAATTAAACCCTTGTTGTTGCATTTAACTTACAATCCGTTAATCATCATCATTTTCAGCCAATGTACCCACTGTAGGGTAAAGGCTTTTCCCCGATTTTGCTACGAAACTTAGTTCTTAATTGGTATCAGCTAATTGGTGTTACCGCACTAATTCGTAATTTCGTCTCACTGGAGATTTTTAGGTTTTCCCCTGACTCTGCAGGGGAGTCTATGGAAGTGCTTTCATGAATTCGTAAACAGTCATAAGCGAAGGTCGGTGTTGGGACCGTGGCAACCTTTAAGTGACACACCCAATCGGTAGTTGGTTGTCAGCATCGATGCTGGCGAATGTCAAGCCGGGGTTTTTCCTGTTTCCAAATGTCCGGAAAAGAAGGTGGCTATGGGTTCACTGTTGGAGTAGTTGCGATCGATTCAACATAGCGGCAATTAAAGTAATAAGGCTACAGACTGGGAGAAGGGAACTGGTGCATGGCCCAGGATGACATCCGGGGTCAAGGCTTACGAACACTCATTCAATCACCGCCGCAGGTAAAAATTGGACGACGAGAGCCGAATGTTGGTCGGCGACATATTCAGTTTTGACCAGTGGCATCGACGCGTGGTCCTGGTGAACAATCCCACATATTCCCGTAAAACCACTAAAAATTTTAAACAATGTCTCGATTGGAAAATGCACAAACACCCAGTTCAATAGATGGGACTTGAGCAATGAAGAATTCTTGCCGAGTTTTAGGTCGTGCAAATGAAGGATTTCCTTCATCTGAAAATGTAACTTAGATTCTGATCCTATAATATTCATGTTGCATTTCTTTATGTTGTCTTTTATTTACACAAGATAGACTAAAACTTTGCCACGACATATTGAAAATAGTGAGCAAGATTGGTTAATTTATTTGTATGCGAATTTAACGAGTCAACGCAAGACTGCCACTGAGCTATGCGGAAATCCTAACATAACAATCCATAAGTTTCTTAAAGAACAATTAATGAAACTGATCTCTATCGTTTTTATTGATGTAAGAAAAGATCTTCAAAAACCTGACGATTTGCAAATAGCGCTATTTGTCGACCACATGCGCTAAACGTTAATTTATCAACATTATCGTAAAATCCTCGCACACATTTATTTATTCTGTTGCAGGAAAAACAACATCAACGGATGAACCAAAGTAAGGCAAACAACAACCAGAAGTCCAACGTTGATAAAGTAGAACGTTGGATCGACAGCGGTTGCTAATTTAAACAAGGCATATTGCAACAAGGTTACTGTGCCAACGATGAAATACGTTAATCCAAACAGTTTTCCAAAGTGTTTTTGTGGAAAGTGCATTGCTAAAAACGTTGTGGTGCCTCCGTAAACGAAAGACCGCGTTAAAAGTTGGAACACAAACGAAAGGATCGAGTTAGCAACGACAATAAAAACGGATAGAGTTATTGCCAAAGAGCTTGTTGTCAACATTGAAGCAAAGGAAGCCCGGAGTAAGCTTATCTTGTCAGGAACATTTCTTGCTTTTGAATGCTTGATGACACCATCAACCAATAGACCGTTTAAAGGAGCAACTATAAACCCGCAGAACAGCATAATTCCGAATATATTTGTGAGGTTGCTAATGTTGCTGGGGTCCTCTGAGATCTCAATCAAAGTTAAAAATGTCCCGAAGTAAAAATTTACCCTAAACGAGATGATGCAAATGTGAAAAGCGTTGGTCCAGAGAAGCAAGTTTTTCAAACAGTCACTAAATGCCGTATCAATCTGAGTGATGTTGGTTGCGGCTGAGTCGTCATTTATTGTAGGTGTGTCAAGGATTGGATCAGTTTCGCTTTTGTCGTACGACTTTTTAAAACAAATCCATTCCTCCCAGCCATAACGCAGTTTCGCTTTTGGCAATGGGAATGGAATATGTTGTTTAGGCATCAAAGCAAACGTTCTAAACCAGGTGCAAAACGTACACCAAATGTAAATATGGAGGATGGCTTTTAAACTGTAGCCGGCTTCATAAGCTAGTTTCATCACTGAAAATACGACGGCACCGGAATCAAACATGCCAGCCAGGAGAGTTATGACAAAACCTCTTGCTTTAACATCAACCAGATTTGCTATTTGAGTATTACTTATTAACAAAGTATAGCCAGAAATTGCAATCGATATCATAGCTGGATAAAGCAGCCAGGAAGTAGCAGGTGTTGATACGGCCAGCAATAAACAACCCAAAGTGAGTAAGAAAGTACCAAAACTACGTTCGATCCAAGTCCCAAAACGATCGAGCAAATAGCCTGCCAAGAAACTGGACATAAAGAGACAGAATACAAATAAAGTGAAAACCAAATTAAAACTTGCCTCACTTTCACTACAGCCTCTTTTTGTATTGTTTCGGATTATTGTGTGGTTATTGTTTGTCTCGTCGCAAAGGTAGCTAAAATAACCTTCTTGTTGAAGTACATACTGCAACGACGGCCAACCAAGTGATATTCCAGAGAAAACTAAGTTTTCCAATAAACCCGAAAACAGAGTTAAAGCGCTTTGTAATTGCATATTTCCTTCAAGCTCAATAAGCAGTTTCGTTTAAACGTGCTAGGCTAAATACAAAATGCCTAAGAAGTTAACAAAACCATCAGCTGGTATAATGTGATTGGTTATATTGAAATTGGCCTAGAATGCACCTAGAATTCTTCTTTCCCATAAGTTAACCAAATTACCAGTCTCCACAAAACGTCTGTAGTATACATCAGCATCCTGCCTGCTCTCATTACAACACGAAATTTGTTAAAGCACAGCAACTGAAAACCCCGCATTGCTAACACGCAGGAAGTGTAGGTTTATGATAAACGACTACCTGTAGGTAACTGCAAAATGATTTTGCGGAACCTCTCACATTTCCAAACATGCTTATGAATAACACCCTGGTCGCAGAGACAGTGCGATAGTACGAGCTTGATGTTGCAAATTATAAAATCCGGTCTGCATTGACATCGTAATATATTCCAACTTTACTAAAGATTAGGATACAGTAACATGGCGAGAACTAAGCTTGAATATCAAACTGTTGATAATTCAAATTATACACAAGTGAACGCTTCTACATATTCTGTATAAAAGAAACCGTACACATCATTAGGTGGAACATTTTTTAAGGTTACATAATTTCAATTAGTGTTTGTTCTATCGTCGATTTGTTTTTCGCTACACGCATACCTTCATACATAGCATAGCACCTTCATACATAGCAAGCTGTACAAATGACTCATCGGATATGTCGCTCCGACTCCTGACGAAGGTTGGTGTGTTCTTTCCAGAGAGCGCGAAATGAAAATACCAAAAAAATTTCATTTTTAGCGTTTGGTGGAAACTAAAATGCAAAACTTCAAAAGCAATTTGATCGCAAGCACGTGCGAAGCAAAACTGACCGATGAGAATCGAGATTGCGAAAATAAAATCGTGTTAAAAATTAAAGAAAAATGTACCAAAAAGAGAATTAAAATCGTTTTTTAAATGAATATGGGGTTTGAGCGCAAATTGTGTGGCTTTGACCGTGACCGTAACAACCTCAGTGAGGCAATCGACTGAATTTTTAGTATGTAGACTTCAAACACTGCATTTACAAACAGGCTTGTGTTTTTAAGGATAAGCTTTCGCAAGTAGCCTACTCGTCTTTGTATCAGTTGAACCAGCGGTACGTTACTTTCAACCTTTCATTGCTTGTCGTAGAGCGAAAATATAATGCTAACCATCATAGTGTAAGCCCAACCACTTTCGAATTTGACAACGCTTTCAGCAATATTAGATATTGTTATACAATCAAACTACATGCTTTATAATTTATATCAAATAACTGTAGCCAAGGCTTTTGTTTTGCATCTTGCCTTGAGGTATAGCTGAGGTCTGATGCTGTTAGGCCTATGTTGAGAGTGTTTCCAAATTAAGTTTTTCTAAATATTTGTAGTTGATAAAAGTGACAGAAGATCTCCATATTTAATTTAAGTTTTGTTTAATCGTCGAATTTCCTCGAGTATGCTGAAGGCTACATTAACACTGCTTTCTTAGCAGACGTAGAACCAGTATATACAGTAGTCATCAGGACACCGACGTCGTACTTCACCGAGAGTTCGTGAAAGATTGGAACGGTCCAATGGCCTGGCATTTTGAAAGGAGGTGGTCGATCAAATCAACTGAAGACAATTGGACCAAACGATATTCCAACCCTAGCACCTTTCAACTCACAGCCGTCAGACGTTGGTTGGGTCGTCTTAGATTTCGTCGTAATGGTTTGAATCGACCTGGAATCCTGAAAGGACTAAAACTGAACCGTGCTTTTTCTTCATAACGATTGATTGTAGTTTTATATTTTTAATGATCTATTGTTCTATTTTAATTATTTCACTCAATTGAGTAAGGACTATTCAGTGAAGCTAACAGACGTTTAAAGACAGCTGTACAAAACGCTACAAGCACATTAATCGCTACAAGAACAAGATATAAGTGCACGCTCTCAGGGAATTAATTTGGAAACAATGCATAAAACGAAAACGTCTTGCTGCAAGATTTTTTTGATAGCAGCATCAGTGAAAATTCAAATGTCTGAGAATTTTACGAAATAACTTTTCCAAGATTTAAAATTAAACCATCCTCTTGTGCATGATTATCGGTTAATAAACCTACAGTTTTACAAAAAATAAAAAAATATTAAAAAAAGAAATCGTGTGGTTGTGCGTTCAAACGCGATTAAATTTCCAATTCAGCAACTTGAACAAAATTTCATACAAAAATGCCATAAAGTTAAAAAAAAACAATACGATTGATGTAGGCATATTTCAACCAAAACTATAGTGTGTATACAAGCAACTGTGTGATGAAGGATTGAATACTGAAAACTACGCAAATACAGTACTTCAAATAAATCAGTAAGCGTGCAAATTTGTACAGTGACTATATTCTATTTATCTACACACCATACTGAAAACAAACACTCAGTAAATGGTGACTATAGGAAGCCATTATATCCTACAACAAGAATTTAATAAAGTAAAAGCGCGCTTAGTAAAAATGATTAGGCAAAGATAATTATCTGGTAAATGCTTCTGCGAGAGGATCGAAGTAGATTTGGAAATAAATTTTTTTCTTGTGCGAAATCGAGCCGCCGATTCTCTATAACAACCGTATAAAAATGCGAGTGTGAAAACATGCGATTGTGTTCATTTAGTTGTTACCCTGAAACGCAGAAAACTACGCGCTAAGCATCTCCAGCAAATGACAGAAGAGGATTGAGGGTCAGAAGATTTTTAATATCTCTTCGGCGAAGGAGACCGGGATCTGGGATGATGATGATGATGTCTTCTTGGGCTGGAGCTCCTCTCTCTTCCATATCTGGCATCCACGGGCGGTGGATGTGGACTCGTGTTGTACCTGTTGTCGTATTCGTATCCAGCTCTGAACCTTGTGCTCATGGCATCTAGCGAGCGATCCAACGCAGTGTTAGCTGCCGTTCCGATGTGGTGATTTCGGATGAGCTTTTCGAGGCGCGAGATGACCTCGTAATCGGGTATTGCCAGCGTGGTGACGTCAAGACCCAACATCCGGGCTACTACCTCCCGGAAATCGACGAGCTTGAAAAATCCCAAAAACAGAAAAATAAGCAAAACCACCTAAAATAGCCAAATAATACGGTAGTTTTTTTTACCAAGAAAATTAAATTCAAAAAGTCAAAGGATCAAGTAAACCTGTTTCTCTCGACGTGTGACTTCATCCAATAGAGTTTTGGTTGACTTCAAATCATCGGTTACTGCGTCCAACTGGGACCTTAACCTGGTACTGTTCTGACCGGCACTCGTCTCGGTCAGCGAAAGATCCCGTTTCAAAGTCGACAGCTTATGGCGCTGACGCTCTTTTGTCGTCGATAACTTTCCAACGTTGTTGACAAGCTCGTCGATTTTACGGCGTTGTTCAAGCGTGACCGTCTACAAGCAGCAAGATTAAATTTAGAAGTTGAAAATAGTCACCTGGAATCATCGAGCACTGAAACAAGCTCAGCGATAAACATTGCTCGCGGAATAAAATGCAGGCAAAGACTGACAACCTTTCAATTCAAAAGTTGATAAGAACGCCGTAAAACTAAATCAATAGATATAAAAAACAAAACTTCCAGCGGATGCTCACTTTGAGTTGATGGGTTTCTGCCAGCTGGGCTTTCAGCTGGGTAACGTTGACCCTTTCGTCGCCCAGCGCATGTTTGAGCCGTTCCACCTTGCGTTGTAACTTCTGAACCGTGACGATCGCATCATCACGATCGATTGCCAAAGCGGTTCGGGTTTGATTCTTCTCCTCCATTTGCCCGATCTTCTTTCGGATCAATTCCATGTGTAGCTCCTTGCTCTTCAACTGCTCCTTGAGTGCCTTTACCTAGGCAAAGATATTTTCCCTTACTCTTTAAAGACTTCATGAGTTTGCTAACCATTAACACAATTGTTTTTATGCCTGTAAGTTTGCGGTGTTCGAGACTTTATCCCAGTCATTAACACTTTATCCCTGTCATTAACATGTGTTAAAAGTCCGTACAACTTTGATTAAAAATGCCTTTTTGAGTTGAAAACGCACCAATACTAAAATTAAATTTGACTGAGATATTTGTAACGCATTGAGAAATTCACCAATCTGTTCAAATCTATCGATTCGGTGCGTTGAAGCGCAAAAATGCTGGCTCGGTTTTGTATAAACTGTACATACAAATGTTTGTTGAACTACAGTTATGTGAAACACGCCCGGAGACAATAGATTTCCTTCAATTGAACAAGATGAAACGAAATAGAGGATGGCTGTAAAAGGATACCTATTGTGAAGCAATCAGACAATTGTTACTTTACCTTTCTATGAAGATTATAATTTGACGAAGTCTTTTCAACCAGTGCGTCTGATTCCAGTTTCGACAGTTGACTAGCTCTTGCGATGAGCACGTCCGTGTTGAAATCGTAGCCGAGGTCGGCAGCTACCTCGTCCATACGCATTGCCAATGCCATTTGTTGCAGGAATGCCAAGTACTGTTGAAATAGACGATTGGAGTAAAACTAATAGATTCTGGGTTAGTCTACGCCACAAGTTTATTCGAGCACGGTAGACATCACAATTTCCATGCTTTGCTTTTGTGTACAGTTTTTTTCTTACTAATACCTTTTATTAAGTTTGAAATTTAGTTTTTCTATTTAAAACAAGATATTTTATGAAAAGCAAATGAGCAAGTCAATGGCAACCAGTCATGTGGTGATTAACAATCTTAGACTCGTCAATATTTAAAGAGCTTTAACTGACTAACCTTTTCTTTATCTCTTCGCAAAGTATCGCGGATCACATCGGCTGAAGCGAGTTCATTCTCCAGCTCCCGAAGTCGATCCTCGTTGCTGAAGGTGGATCGCTCGGCATTCTTTGCTCTTCTTATCGAGTCATGATGCAGCTCACATTGTCTCTCCAGCTGATTATTTAAATGTGTCACTTTTTCCTCCAAAATATCAACTTGCTGTTGACAATGACATTGCATTTAATAAGGTGACATACGCTGTTTAGTCACTAATTAACTTGTTAACTAACTAGGGCAGTTTTAAATGTGCAATAACTAACAACACAAGTTTTATGAAATATTTTGTTGCTTAGTTGCCAGTTGGTAATGTGCTAGGTACCGTTTTGTTAAATACAATTTAACCGCCATTATAATTACAGTATATAAATGATAATGAACATAGATTTTAAAATTGGACCGATTTTCTTTCTCTTTCACTGGCTGCCAACTCTCTGATGCGATCTTTGATGGCGTCTTCCCTCGCCTCAACTTCAACATAAGGATCACTCAAGATCTGAAAACGTAAATATAAAAATGGTAGAAAGACGTTGAATCCAATCTTCACACCTAGCGCGATTTAAAAAAAACTTCACCTTTGCCATTGATTCTCGGAAAGTTCTGAATTCGTTAGTTGCAAGATTTCTTTCGTATTCCAGCCGTTTTAGATCTTCTGAAAGCATGCTTGCCTTTACGAAAAAAGAAAATTGCACTTATAAAACAGGCAGATTTAAAAGAATTAAACATGTTTTATTTGGCACCTTTGTCGCAGTTTGAGTAAGCTCTTCGCGAGATGAAGCCCATGTTTTGTCATTTGCAAGGATTCTTTCCTTCAGAATATCAAGCTCACGAGACATGCTGTCTTTATCAAGCAATGCATCATCTCTCTCCTACAACAGAAACCACAGTTATACACCTTTAAGTCATAAACCGTTACATAACTGACTGAGTGCCACCTTTCTAAATCTTTCCAGCGTGTTTGATGCCTCGGAAATATTCTTCTGTTCTTTTCCCACTTCAGACACCAGCCTCATAATGGTTTCGCGGCTGGCCTTAGTTTCAAGGTTGTGAGCATTTAAGGCGTCTTCCAAGGTCTTAATCTTGCTTTCGAAGAGCAGATTGTCTTGACACAAGGTTCTACCCTGTGTACACGTAGTGCGTTGGAAAATTTGTACACTTTGTAAGTAAAATTATTACACCAACAAAGCATTTATTCCAAGTTAAACACTCAAGGCCAAGACTTACCTTAAAAATCTATGTTACCCAAGATTGTTATATTATCAGATATGGACTACTTTACTTTACTTTACTACTTTACCTAGTCCATCTGTTATAGACACTGTCGTATATGAGCTTAGTCATACAAGTGCCAAGTCAAGAAAAAAACAAATATCACTATTAATCATAAAACCTTTTCAACGAGAATTTCGACGGCATTTTCCAAGCATCCAGCGCTGGTATCTGTGTTAAGGGCATCACCAATGTGGCAGACTGCATCATGATATTTCCGCTTGTAAGTTTCCACTTCCTGCTCGGTTCCTTCTTTAACAAGCGCATGATTTCTGCCAGACGTAGATCATACAAAAAATGTTGAAGCTTATGTAGTCGTATGGAAGAAAAAGCATCAAAATGCTGAATTACAAGTCTGTTAATTATGATACAAATGTTAATACCTAAGCCTAGCTTCCAAGTCCAGTATTTTCTCCTGAGCTTCTCTGTTTTCTCGCTGCAAAGTCTGAATTGTAGCAGATCCTTTTGAAGTGATATGTTCCAGCGTGCCTGACTGGTGTTCAGCTTGGTGGACGTGTTCACGTAAAGTCTGAAAAAGAAGAAAATTAATTTGTGTTTTAGTCAGCGCTTTCTTTGGAATATAGAGAGTTTGCTGAACATCAACTGTGAAAATTGGGCTCCATCCTAGTATTGCAACCATACCTGAATTAAAGCGGTTTGCCTCGCATTGTCTTCTTTCATCAGTTTAAGTTTAGATCTCAGTTCATGAATGAAATTGTCTTTCAATTCTAATTTTGACTGAAGTTCCCGCAACTATGCATGGATTTCAAAGTAAACATACGGAGTTAAACAGGTATTTATTGTTTGGTGGTAAATTGAAGGGTGGTGTTTGTCTTTATACCTCAAAGGTAAGATTTTCAATTTTCATCCTTGCGCCTGCGAGTTCAGCAGGTGGATGGTCCATGTATAAGCAAGGTCTATCAAAGTTAAGAGTAGTTCGATCATTCCTTGTTGTTGCATCCATCTGAGTATAAACCAAGCAATGGATAAAATTATCTGGCTCACAACTATACCACTACTACATTGCAGAAAGAAAGCATAAAAATGTTTTTCAAAACAGAAACTTTAATTTTCAATGACTCAAACTTTAATTTCACTTACCATTACATCTAAAAGATCTTTGTTGTCTCCTCTTGGTGATCTAAAACAAAAGAAGTAAAAACTTTGAGTTAGAGTAAAAGAAGTTTTATTTTGCTTATGAAGGTCAAATACATGTGTTAAATGAATAATTCCCAGTTGAATAACTAAAAGTAATTAATCCTTCCAATTTAAGTTTATTTTTTAAACGAAATGGAAGAAAACAAGAGCATACGCTGTTGAAAGTTCAGCAATGAGGTCGTCTTTTTTTGCCAGTTCACGCCTGTAGGCCTTTACTTGTTCTTGTAGCTACAAAAAGTCAATAAAAATTCTGATAAACTTGTGAAGTACATACATGTGTGATAATTGCGTCACAATGGTTCAATTACTTATGCGATGAATGTGTCTGATTTGATATTTAATCAGCTCGGCTGACTGAGCAGTGATTTCGTGACATCATTATTAACCGTTGCACAACTTAACATTAAACCCCGAGGTAGGTCGTGCTCAGCATTTACTAGAACAACGTATTTTTACTAGAAATGCTTTGTCACTGTGCCCAAAATAAAAGCAAATGTAATCTTTTCTCACCCTCATCTTTTACTGACAAGTCAAGCATTAGTAACGTACTACTGCTATATTGACCATGCCCATATGTTTGGCTTTCCATAGCCCTTGACAGTCAAATCAATAAAATAATCTGGAAGATTGATACATGTGTTTGTCTGGCAATATGTAAGTCATTTATACGACAATAACTAATCAACAATAATCACACCCTTAGATGAGGTAGATTAGCATCAAGCAGAAGCTAGTGAGCGACCAGTGGAATGTTTGTTGCAATACGCAAAGAAAGTGCAGTTAACATTTCCTTCGCTGCCATATTTATACATATATACATTTCAAATACATTACATTTAGAAGTTATATACATTGTCTATAGGTCATGTATATGTACAAATAGTTATTAACAAGTCAATTATTAAAGCAACAACTTCTTCTCATATGAGCGCACCTCAACTGCTTGCGGACATTGTGTTAAGTCTCCACCCGGACGATATGATGAGGAAAGAAGCCCTAAGTTTTGATTGACATCAATCAGGTGACTACTTCTCATGCCCTTTGACGGGGAACTCATTTTTTTTAATTCACAAGTTCACATACACCTGTGAATTGGTAAAATTAAACTTATGAATTTGGCCCGAAAAATACGGAAACCAGCTATATAGCTAAAACTAAATATATATTTCTATACAAATATAGAAAGTATGAAATTTCCTAACATGTTTAATGGGACACAATAAATATAAAACTGCAGTGATATTTATATTTTCTCTGCAAGTTAGCTACAACTGAAAGAGTACTAGCTAACTCACTATTGTACTCAAGGTTTGTCGTGTTTAGAAATTGACAATGTGGTTTGATTTCTTATTTTTGGTACAAAAGCGCTGTAGTGATACATCAGTGTTATGAAAGACAAGAAGCGTGCGACGACACAAATTAGGTTATTAAGAACTGTAAGAAAAATGGAAAATATTTTGCTAGGCTACAGACTCTGGACTGCAAAGTTTGGCATGGGTGCGCTCAATATTGTTTTCCATGAGCTACAATGGCACACTTTAGGTGCACTTATTGACTTGGACATAGAGCTTATACTCACCCAATTTTCAATTCATTTCAAGACTGAATTAGTGGAAATGTGTAAACTGCACATCTAAGTGCGCACATCAAGTACGTTTGAGCATTTTTGCGCACGTTCAGTTGTCATTTTTGGTTGTACGACACACGCAAGGTCTCGCTGAAAACGGCCATACGTTGTAGTCCGGGCTATCGTAAAGTGCTAGTCTAAAATTTCTTACCCAAACGGCAGCTATGCTTATGCCATAAATAAAGCCAACCGGTATGTACAAAAAGACATGACATACATTAGCCTGATGACCTAAAGTCTGTTTCAAATCAGAATAAACGGTAGGTGACCGTACTGGTAAATACAGAATAACCAACAAGCTACGGCTTCCGACAAGATAATACCAAGTAATCAAATAGAAACCGTCACTACAAATAAATATTATTACCATCTGCTTTTACACCTTTTCTTCTGTTTGATAGCGTCCGTATAACAACGGTATCCCATGAAAGTGTGACAACTGACAATGACCAACAAAACAAACATTTGCCAAAGCAAACTTGTTGCCTAGTGACCATCGACTCGATGCGCCACCTCGAGTCTTTTCTTCATCGCACGACGCAAAGAAAAGAATGTGATGTCTATGCTTTAAAATTAATCCAAATTTTGGTATTTACAGTTTAGTTAGCTCTTTTTGTTAGGCTAACACGTTTTTAAGTCGTAAGCTTTGAAAATATTAAGCACAATACGCGTGATGATATCACAACATAACGTACTTAACCACTGTAAAGATATAATTTAAAGACTAAGCCGTATTATGACATCACCACGCAAGTTACGGGATTGCAATGTACTTTAAAAAGTTTAAGTAAACTTCATTTTGTGGTTTCATAAAATCAACCCAGTAAAAGTGTTAATTTTGGAGCAAAAAAATGTTGGTTATAATAAACGATAACAATATTTAGTGTGCGGTTTACCTTCCCGAATTACTTTACATAATCACATGGAAATCAGTTATAAGTTATAACTTGTAAAATAACAACCAAGGGCTTTGTTACACTTGTAACCTACCATACAGAACTGTTAATATTACAAAACTAGATGGAATTTCCTTGAATGCTCTTGAATTCATGATGTTATGACACTGATAACAGTTAACGAAAGAAAAATCTATTTTCCAATAACGAATAACACAAATCTATCTTATCGAGCATTAAAGCATTCAGTGATGGCTGTGGATAGTTTATGTTTGAAGTCGTTTTTCAGATCATTGCGCAAATAAGCTATCTTGATATATAAACACAATAGACATTTGCCTTTTGTACGGCGTAATACAGTATATGTAGCAGCTATATGTAACATAATTTCATACTTCAAAATTGGGTAAATTACCATATTTCAACAAAAAAAGTTTGAGCTGAACGTAAGGTGAAAGATGCTCGTGAAAGGTTTAAAAATTCCACACGTAAACTATTTTCAATCAAAACAAATTTAATACAAGTAGAGTATAAACCTATTTATTTACAGTCTGTTACTGATCGATTTTTGACCCTGGCGATTTTATCAAAACACAAAACTGTTTGATCTACAGTACATAAAAATCTTATTACATTTCATTGTACAATGAAAAGTTTAAATTGCAGCTATTTCAATAAGTGTCAAGGATAATGAAAAAAATGGTGGTGCCGGGAAATAAATGAAAAAACAGTCAGAAACTTTGCTATCGTGATGTTTTTCCAATTTCCTGTGACAAGTAGTTTATAACACAAACTTGAAAATAATTTCTTCATCTGAATTTCTGGCTCAGTAATGTCTGCTTAATAATTCATGAAATAAAATAACTCTTTTCTCTTAAATTATATACCATCTGGAAATGTTTGGCTCATAACATTAACCGCATTCTCTTGTCGTCAAGAAACAAGAAATAAAAGCAACAGAACCAAAGGCTTGTAAATTATTCATAACCTTTCTTGTACTTTTAGTTAAACTGAAGGATATTAATTCCACTGTCACTTTGAATTTAATAGGAACTTAAAGTGATTCCAAAGTCGTTTAACATTTACTTTGCTGTCCACGACCACTAAGTTCGCATAAGTGGAGAAGGCGGCTTTGGGATTTGATAACTCAGAGTTTTGGTCGCTTTCCCGTAAGAATGACTTCGTCTCGCGCATCCAGCATAAGCAAAAGGTTCCAATTCAAGAAGAGTAGATCAGTTTCCAGTGGAACTTGCAGCAGTGATTCCAGAGACTCTAGCATATGCGGGAGTCAGTTGTCCATTCCATTCTCCATCAATTCTTCGTATGAAGCTGATGTAGATGAAGAGTGGAAGGGAGTTATTACAGCGAAGCTATTTACAACTCCTTTAGAAAATAGGTCAGTCATTTCATTTAGACGGCTGAAAAGAAAATATTTTACTTTTTTTCTATACGTTGTTAATAAAACAATAAAAGTTTTGAAAAAAAGTTTTTCCTCAACATGCTTAATCTTCTCTTTCAATATTAGTTATAATAGGACCTTCTTGTACTGTAGGATAACATGTTTCTTTATATAGCCTACGCGTGTTTAAACACGTTTAGACGTAACGCTACATATGCTAACTGACCTTCATGATTATTATCAAACTTTAACTAAAAGCTAATTTAACTTTAACTACTCTCTTAATCTTTTTCTTGACGTTAAAATCATATTTAATGTCGAGTCTTGTTTTTTAAGATTTCTATGTGCATCCTGCTTGAAGGTTCTTTCCTATCCTGTGTCGTTGCCAAAGTGCGACCACCATGTTTGTAGCAGCTGCCTGGCTGACTTATGCCGTGGAAAGCGAGTCTGTCCTGCCGACGGAAAGCGATTTACTCGGGATGAGGTGTGTTTGCTGTTCTATACTTTCCGGCAAAAGACCTCACAGAATTCTGCATATCTAAGCCAATTTTTCATAATTTCGTAACGATATCAAGTCATCTTTTTCAAAGAAAAAAAAACAATAAACTTTAACGTTTACATTGCAGGCGATGGTTGATGAAAAACTGCAATTTGACCTCAATAATCTAGAACTTGTATGCCCATATAAGGATAGCGGCTGTATTTGGAGTGGACGGTTACAAAACTTCAAGGCAAGAAGGCCGGGACAGATAGCTGAAACGTGGTTCCACGTCACTTCAGCGCTAGTCCATTTAATCTCTCAGTTATCGCGTAATCGTAACGAAAAGTGTTATTGACTCCGCCGAATTAACCAAGGGTTGAATTGGTTAACCATAATGATAAAAACAAGGCGAAAACCGTCACTGCAAGCTTTCGTGGCGAATTCTGAATAAAATTATCTTACAAGCACTACACGAACGTCGCCTGAAAGAAATCGCTTAAACAATATTTTTCTTTGAACAGGATCATTATGACGTATGTGATCACGTGGAACAACTTTGCGCCTTTGGATGCAACTTCCGTGGTCCCAAGAGAAGCATGGACGCCCACCTCAGCGTGGATTGTCCGCAACGGTTGGTCACGTGCGAGTTTTGCAAACGTCACGTCCGAGCCGAAATGGAAATTGAACACTTGAAAAATTGCCCCCGCTTCCCCATAGCTTGCCCGAAAGCGTGTGGTAAAAGGGTGAGTAGTTTTCAAGGCGTGTGTATTACATAGAAATCGCCCTTTGCGGTGAAACGCGCCATTCAGACAAATAATCCCGTAATTCCAGTTTTGGTTTAAAGTGCGCTCGCCGATTCAAGCTGTTATAACAGAAAATCAGCAAGAGAAACGCCATATTAAAGGTTGCGGTAAAGTCGATTGTATTTGATGGCAGTTGCCAAGAGACATATTGTTGTAATTTGGTCACGTGACATACTTTGTTACGTGTCAAGTGCTATCAAGGCAATTCACTTAAACCAGGGGTGTCAAACTCAATCGTTACAGGGGCCAAAACTCAAAACTTATTTAACGCCGCGGGCCGTAAGGATAAAAGTTGATTGAACGTTTCGTGACAAGAGTGCATGAATTGGAAACAGGCAGCGATACAACACCAAATTTTTGATGTTTTTGACGATTTTTGACAGGGCTATTTTTGATTATTCTTATCTTACATCATTATGTTTCATTCATCTCCTAGCAAAAGAATTAACGAATTAAGAAACAATAAAGAAAAAAACAGCCTAAATTACGAGCGTTGGAATAGATCGATTTATTCTATTGTATGATGGGGCAACTGCTGTATTGTGCGATTTGTTATAATCTTGTTCTTGCTTGAAAAAAGTAAATTATACTGTACAATGATCTCGTGGGCCGGAAATAGTTCATTGTATAAAATAACATTGCGGGCCAAGTTTTATTGTAAAGCGGGCCGGATGTGGCCCGCGGGCCGGGAGTTTGACACGTATGACTTAAACGATAAGAATTCCATTTTCCGTCAACCGCGCGAAAAAAACGACCTGGATAAAGCTAGAAAAGTGTGTTGTCTGAAACTTTGCTAAAACCAATCTTACTGCCAAAAAAGCATTAACAATAACGCACAAGCCTAATACAGCTTTACACGAGTTGTTTACTACCATGTTAAATTGCTGAATTCGTTCATTTATTACCCCCAAGTTACTTATCATGACGTAGTCTAATTAATTATTTATTCTCCTATTAACAGTCAATTTATCGTTCGACAGGATATAGCGCGTGAGGAGATCGGGCGCCATCTTTCGGAAGAGTGCAGTATGGCTGATGTACCTTGCCCTTATAACCAGCTTGGTTGCACATTCAAAGTAATCAATCGCAAGCATTACCATCAACGGTTCCAATGTTATTTAGTTTCTGTTCCCCGTTCAGTTTTCTCTTGTGTCAAAAAAGGTTGCTGTTCATCATTTTTTGACGAAGATTTCATTGTAACTATTCCAGGGCGGGAGACCTGCTTTGAATGATCACGTGGAGGAATGTTTGAAGCAACATATCAAACTTCTTTGTGAAGGGGTGCTAAATCATAGCAGTCTCTTGTCCACGCACGAAACGAATTTGACCAATTCCATGCAAGTCATTGCTGAGCACGAAAACAAGGCATGGGTGTACTAATATTTCCAAGCGAGAATTATGATAGTAACTTTCAGTTTATGGTGGTTGATGTCTGCCTACAGGCATATATTTTTTCGTTACTGTACTGAAAAATATTAAGTTAAGAATTTGTGCATTAAAAGTTGTCGGCCATTTCGGACAAACTCGGAGCCGAAATGATATGGAAAGTGGATGAATGGGAAAACAAGATGGCCCAAGCTGTATCTGGAAAAAAAATCGCCATCCACAGCCCACCATTTTATACAGCACGTCATCAATACAAACTATCACTGTCTTTGCTGCCGAATGGGGACAACAAAGGTTGTATCGAAAGTTGCGTTGACTTCTTTATACAGAAGATTTAATCGTCATATAAACAACTTGCTGTATCTCAAAAACAGAATTGTTTTCACGAGTCTTTTTGTGTTAATAACGTTAGCAGTGCGATGCAGCCGACATTATCTTCTAAAAACCAACGGCCGTGATAACAAAATGTTTTGCATCACCAGCAAAAGGCGAGTTTGTGTCTCTTTACGTTCGTGTGTGCACCGGCGATTACGACTCTCTCCTTAAGTGGCCTTTCTCTCACGGCCTGGATTTGATTCTCGTCGACCAGAGTCAAGACCCACGGGCTAAGACTGATTTCATTTACAATTTGCGTCCAAACCCATGCAAGGTGAGGTTTCATATATTTAAAAGCACGGTTTCGATATATACAGCGTGAATTTAAGTAACTTTTGATAGTTTTGAAGACGTATACGATGCATTACAAACTGATGATATTCGATTGAAATTCCAAACATGTAGTCAAACGCGTCATTGTTTTATGACTTGTCGTTAAGTACGTTTCTAGTCGATTTTTGTAAATTGCAGGAAAACCTGCCGTTCCTGGGCAGGCCTACATCGCGAGCTAATCCTGCTTTTGGGCCGCAACGGTTTGTCTCTCACGCTTTGCTGAACTCACGTGACTACGTGCGGGATGACGTCGTATTCATCAAAGTTTGCGTAAATTCCGAAATGTAAAGGGGACGTTTTTCAAAGGAATCAATTTCTTTAGCCGTGAAAATTTTTTGCCTCTTTCCTCGACTGCGCTAATTTTTCCTACGTCACTAGTGTTTGATGATAATGTGTACATTTGCCGGAATACGAGCTTCGCGGAGTGACTGTCACCATCTTACAACCTGCCTCGGTCAAGTATTTATATCGTGGGAATCCATGAGTATTTTCAATTGTGCTTTTGTTGCGTTTTTTTCGGAGAGATAAACTGAATAGTAGTTTCCTGAGGGACTTGTCAATATCACTGTAGTGTATCTTTGTTACTTTATTTTTACAGAGCTCAATCGCAACTCGACAAATATAGATATATATATGTATGTATATTATATACTGATAAAAGGTGGACCATTTGTAACAAGTATTATGTTATATCACAGGCGTACTAGTCGTAGTGCAAATTCAAGAAGTATTAAAATTAAGTATTAATTGTAAACACAGAGTATGAAAGGCAAAATGCCTGAACAAAAAGCGGTAGAGGATGTCTCTACAAGGTAACAAGACTATTCAGAGTTGAATTCGGAAAACAGAAAAAAAGTTGAAAATTTAGCTAATGAAATAAAATTTTTGGGTAAGCAGTCAAGTCAAGTCATTGACTACCAACACATTACTTATCTGTCACGTGGTTTCGTCTTCAGCCAAGCTAAAGCTATTTTGTACAAAAAAATATATGAACCTGAAAGCGTGGTTATACAAACCGGGCGAAATGCGCGCTAAATCAAGATTTTCGCCACTTAACGAGCGCGAAAGATAGAAACGTACAAAATTAAATTTTACGAACAAGTAAATTTTCACAAGAAATAACAAAAATCAGAAAAGTTCTCATAAAATTTTCACTACGTCACACACATTTGTTCTATGGAAGAGTTCAGTAGGGAATAGTAACGTCGTTTCACAGTGTTTTTTCGCACAATGCTAGATGTTCTGCAAGGAACACTTACTGGTCTTCTTCAAACACACGAGTAACTAGGTTCACCTCACACACCTAGCATATCCTTTACTTTGCCTTGCATGCGATTCGCCTCAGCAATTTCCAACAAGCGCGTTCCCAAAACATTATATAATGTGGACGCCAGCTGTGCCATCTCCTTGCGAAGTTGAAGGCCAGACGGGGCGTCCATTAGACTCCAAAGCACAGGCAAGACGTGTCTCTCAATCGTCTGTGCTTTGCGCCGTGATATGCTCTCGGTCAGTTCTATGATTAATATAGTTTCATTTGAGTGATACCCAAGTACGGTTACGTGCGTACTAACAGCATGCTTCAACCGGTTAGCGCTAATTCTATGCTGTCGGATTCTAAACAGCAAACGCATTTCCATGGTACACAAAGCATACACAGGTCTACCAGTACATAATTGGATGCATGGCTAACTTCAACCAACAACTTTACAACGCCAAGTTACGCATGAAGCCCTATCCGACCACTGTTATACCCAGATACATTGTTTGGACGCTATTGTGAACACCAAGGAAACAACGTAGCCAAAGTAAGATTATTCATTACTGGAATCGGTGCAAATCTACACCAATTTGATTTAAATATCAACGGAACGGATCAACATATATTGTCTACTGGAAAATCGACTTCGACAACGTAGCGCTAGTTAATGGCGGCTTGTTGACAAGAGAAAGTCAAATACTTACGAATCAGCTTAAGGATGGCGATCTGCTTCGATCTGGCTGTTCCAAATTGAGCCGCGTTTGCCACTGGTTGAAGTAGAAGCATCGGATCTAGATGAAGAAAAAATGGTTGAATACTTGACTAAGGACATGCAAGTCTCAAAGAAGCTCTGGACTTGGCCGATAGTTCCTTTTTAAAGGGTGTCATCTTGTTGAACGCATATATCGGGTTTACAAGTACATGGCAGTGGAAAAAGGATTTTTACATATAAATGCTTATAAAATTTTCCCAGGCCACAGCATGAGATGACAAAAAAAATGGGATTGCTAACGTCTGCTAACCAGTGCTCTGATTGGCCAATCTAAATAAACTTAAAACATTCCAAAGGACGAAAGTTTTCTCCGTAAAATACCGATATATCGAACGAGGGCATCCACGTTCTTCTGTGCAAGGTCGCTGTGTTGCTTGTTTAAAACTAATTTGAAGACAGCCGACACGAGAGAGGGGAGGACGTCACGAAGGGAATCCCCTAATTCCTTGATAATATCCGGAAAAGCCTCGAGGCCAATCCCGTTCAGTTTGGTATTTGAAGTGGTTAGGAGAGCAGCAAATGAATCCATAAGCTGGGAAAACGAAATGTGAGACTATAAGCAGATAGTTTTGAAATAAATATGTTTTTACGTAATTAAGAAGCAATGGGAAACAGGCAAAATGAAATGTAACGAAAATTACGACTACAAACAGACAATTTAAATCAACCATTCTTTGTAAAATAAATATGATAATAATCAAATGGAAAGAAATCGAAAATTAAAATATTAATTGCGAAAAATACTTTAGTTTCGTGAGTGAAGAAATTGCCTAGAAATAATTACCTTCACAATGTTATCATCAATGAATCTCCTTTCAGAATAAATCTTTTCACAGAGCGACTTCACGGCCGACTTCCTTTCCAGAAGATTCCCTTTCGCGAGTTCATTACACAGTTGTTTCACCTCCTCCTGCTCCTATTGGAGTAACAACGCAACACATACAAAAACGTGCCATTAAATTTCACAAAATAACAAAAGCATTGTTCTGTGTAGTAAAGAAAATCTGCAGCAAAAAAACTTTTATTCAAACTTCATCTCAATCAATAAGTTTCAGACCATTTCGTTGAACGCTTTGGATCCAGCCATTTTTCTCCTGTTGTGCGCACTTGATGATGAGGACGGAGAGAACTGTTCCACTGATTTCACTGTGTTGGATGCTGATCCATTCCTCTTCCTGATACTGCCAGGAGGTTTCCGTGATCCGATTGAACTGATGGAGCCGAGACCCTAAATGAGAGACAAGCCATGCCAGTACTCTAGAGTCTAGATCAGTGTTTCTCAACCCCGAGTCCGCGGACTCATTTGAGTCCGCATAAGGTTTTTGTGAGTCCGCAAGCCCATTAATTACCCTATATAATTAAGCATAGGTCATAATTTTCGCGACGGCTTTTCGCCTCAAAAAGTAGGGGTCGCAAGAGATACCTTGGTGTGTTGGATAATTTAGAATAGTCTGACAAAGAAGAGCCTTGCTTATTTCTCTTGTTACGCTGGTGGCAATCCAAATCCTTAATTGTTTTGTTCTCTTCTCCTTCCAACTACTTTCGCGCGAATCAACTTCTTTTTTCTCTTTTTTAAAAGAAGTCGTCGCCTTTTTTGTTTCTTTCGAGATATTGGTTTTTGTGATAAATGTTGACACAAATGGCTATGAGAAGCAGTTTTGCTTTGCTGTGCACTTGCCAAAAATACCACTGGAGAACAAATATTTAAGAAAGTGGATTCGTTCTTTAAAGAACATCAGCTTGAGTGGTCTGACTGTGTGTCTGTTTGCGCTGATGGCGCTCCGTCCATGATGGGAAGTAAAAAGGGTTTTAAAAAAGTCGACAGATGTGGAGAGACAAGTTCAAAATTGTTTCTCTGACTCAATTTTGGGCGAATGTTCTGTCGAAGGAGACTAATCTTTCTGACCTCTGCAAACAAGCAACAACAGCTCTTTTGCCTTTTCCGACTACATACTTGTGTGAAGTTGGATTTTCAACATTGGCAGTGTTTAAAACCATGCAAGTATCGGAACCGAATTCAACCGGAAGATGATATAATATGTGCATTGACGACCATAATTCTTGATTTCGACAAACTTGTTTTCACAAGTTTAACTTCAAGAACAAGATTTATATACGTGTACGTGCATACGTGCCCAATATACAAATCGCTTCTGCTTTTTTATCTTACTGTTTAGTGTTGAACTAACTTATTTTTGTTCCTATTACCTGAGTCCGCGAATACTTATGCTAATGGGAAAATAGTCCGCGGGCTAAAAAGGTTGAGAAACACTGGTCTAGATTGTAGAGTCTAGAGTGTAGGACTTCATGAGCGATGGAAGCATTAACTTTACTTCAAATGTTATTCACTGTTAAGTTGTCAACATTTAAGATTTTGTGGGATTTTTTGTGGATTTATGGATAGTTCGATACTTAATAAAGAGCTGTAAGTGATACAATAAAAATTCAAGTATTGTAGTTCCACCACAGATTTATCGGAAAGTAATCGACACTGATTCTTCAAAAACTGATAATCAAGAACAGGAACCTGCAAAAAGCAAAGCAAACAAGCAGAAAATTAACCGGGGCAAAACTAACCCTCTGTTTGATGGTGTTGGCGCATTCCTTCAAATCATGGGCATTCTTGGCTGAAAGGAATCGATCAAGACAATGATTGAAGTCGTCGTGTACCATCAGTTCGTTCACGATGTAGCGACCATAATACCGGACATCAGGGGAGCTATCCGTGATGAAAGTGGCAATCTTTTAAAAAACGGATAATGTTTAAAGAGGGGAATGTGCCGTTTCAACGCTTTCTTTATCAGTTACAGAGAAATTTTTATTTGAAAAGCAACCCTGATTTCATTTTGTTGGTTAAATATCTTCAGGTAAGTAAAGCAGAGAGAAAAAAAGTAAAGAAATTGAGTTGTACAAAGTGTTCTGTTAAAAGAAACGTTCTACAAATACTTACAGCTTCAAGAAGCCGATCTGTTGTGTCCTTAATGCCACTGAGGGACTTTCCCGGACCCATCTTATCCACAAGGTCGGCGCAAAATCGTGCAGTTGTATTCCGTACTTTCTTGTTTATATGCCTGCATTGTAAACAATCTACTGGTCGGACAAAATCAGCAAAAAATTTGTCTCAGCTGTCTATTCATTCAACAAGCTAAAACAACCGGCGTATAGAATTATTCTAAGGGTGACATACCGTGTTATTTTTCACTGCTGTTTGATTTTGCCTAAGTCTAGAATACTTACTTAAAGCCAGTGTTTAGCAAAGCGTTTAAGATTTTGCTGGATGTGGCACTGCCCACAATGCTCTGTAAAGCTTTGTTAATTTCATCTTTGATGAAACTGTTGTTCTTTCCATGTTCGGTGAGAAGAGCACGGACAGTTGTCTGAATAAGAATTTTTTTAAATAATAAGCGCAGTCTGACAGTTTTCACTGGAATACATATGGGAGTTATATACGGCTATGCCCGTTCCTTCCCATTCTATTTATGTAACATTGACCTCAAAAGCAGCTTAGATGAAAATTGCAGAGAGTCTTAAGACAGAGAGATGGCCGATAAACCAGAGTAAAATTCAAAAGCGACCATGAATTTACAATTACTGGAAGGGAGTACAAAAATGTAGTTATCACGAAATTATGGCAACCATTACCTCAATATCACCATCGACGGTCGGTTTCTTCAGATTGGCATAGACATCTGCTAACGTGACAACACTAGTCCTCGACACCTGAGATCTCAGATTATGCACCTAAACAAGTTTAAACAAAGACATGAGATCTGGGCATCTCAAAGTCAATGTAATTGCTAGCAGAGCAAATGAATTATATTGGTTTTCAGAATTAATGGTTGATTACAGTGGCATTCCTACATTTTTGCTCAGTAACGCAATAACTTCACGAAATCTTGTCGTCAAGACAGTTGGGTGATGGGCAGCCAATCTACGAATGAGAAACAAGCCGCGAGTTACAATTTCCCATTCTTCCGAGTCCGTCTCGATCGAAGTAATCGCTTCAGCCAGGGCACGCTCCGGATTATCCAGAGGATTTATGCTCGCAGTTGATAAGGATGATACTGGAGATAATAAAGGAGCGAAAAACTTGGATCAGAAATGTCTCACTGACTACATAAAGAACGTTTAAATTTGGTAAAAAAGCAACCCAACATTTTGCGGTTATTAATGAATTGACAAGTTCAATGTAAAATGCTTTATTATTTGTGAGGCCGACCACGTCATGTTACAGTCAATTTTATCATGACAAAAGAGATTTTATACCTGTTGAGCCGGACTTGGGTGAAGTAGTTTTTGGCATTTGATGTTCCCTTCCCAGTGAACTACCGTGTGATGTGGAAATAAAATTCTTTGGGGAAACACTTTTTCGGCTCAAACTGTAAATATTACCCCTGTTAGGAAGATAGGTAATCTTGGCATGAATAGAACAAGGGTTTACAAGTTACTTACAATGTGGAATCAGCTGATAGGTTGAAAGTATCATTAGTTTTATCAGACTTCCAGGTCTGAGGTAATATCTCCATATCGGCATCTAAAAAACAACAAAGCTTCAATGCAAATTTTGCACAAAGTATGATACAGTGCAAAATAGCAACAGTATATATGAAACAATATCACTCGAATACAGCTAAGTTACATCATAATGTTATTACGGTACACACATTTATGGTGTCTAAAAAGATTAGAAAATTATATTTATTTTTATTTTGCATTAAAAAATGCATCATAGCAAGACAAACATTAGCATTAACCAGTGCTGTGTTACAGAGAAAAGTTAAATAAATTAAAATTATACGCAGACTGTCCAAGCGCACACCTTCACCACTTCATATCAAGAATTTCTCTCGTACCAACTTTATGAAATAATCAAAACTCATCTCAACTCAGTGTCAAGTAAAGGTTTTGAATTTCAATAGAACCAAAGCAAAAAAAAGGTGAACAACTGAACATATGACTTAAAAGTATTTGCAAATCACTTATTTTTCAAGGCATTAATGCCTTAAAAGGGAAGCCACTTCACACCTTAATTCCTCTGTACATTGACAGGAATTATGGCGGAAAGAAGTGTTTCTATAAGCTGGCACAATTTATACAGGGGCCAATTCATTTTCAAAAAGGCTTGAAAATTCATGGGAGACAAAATTAGATAAAGAAGACAACAGAAAATGTTACCGCATTATTGTCACTCATCCAAATGCATTGAAGTGTTACCCACAAGATATTAGCCAGACAGTCTTGGCTTGAAACGTTTAAGTTCACATAAAATGTTTATGTTTTGACAGTCAAACACTTGAGCTTTGGTAGGCCATACATGTGCACATAACCGTGTTAAAATAGTGAAAAGGAAAATTGCTTTAAATGGTCTAATAAACATTCCTGTTAAATAGACTGTGCATGAAGATAATCCAATTTCAATTTAAGCCCATGAAAATTTTATAGGCTTGCAAACATCAACCCGTGCATACCAAAAACTTGCAATAAGCCAAAAGGCTTAAATTATTAATACTTACACGGGTGTTCTATTTCTGGGGATAATTTACACAAACAAGCAAGACAACAAAAAGCACAAGATCTTAACTACAAATGCTACTTTCAACAATAAGCTATCGTAAAACCTTATTAATTATTAAAAGTACTTACACTTTTACAATCAATACAATTTAATCTACACTACGCAAGTGTTACAATTTTAATTAAATGACAACACATTACCATGTGAGAGCTTGCTTTTTCTTGATAAAGAGTTAAACTTGGAGACTTCTTTCTTTTCGAACTGTTTTTGCCTTAGAGAAGCAGCCAGGGAAACTTCAGTTTCACTTAATTGCTTCAACGAAAATTGACCGGAATCGTTGGTGAGGATCGGTTGTCGAACAGCAACACCACACACCCCATCTTGAATAAAATTCAATGTTGTAATTGCTTTGCGAATTATGTTATGCGGGAGGCATAACTTAACACAGCAAAGAGCACAGAAGCCGTAACTTAAACTCAAGGCAACAAGACTTCTGTTTTGAGGTTAAATGTACCCAGGGGTTTAGTCGATCCAATATTTGTCGAAGATCGCATCCGGTGATCTTCTTTTGCTGGAACAGGTGAAGACTCGTTGGATTCATCAGCTAATAACAGTGATGACGTCGATGGGGCCATAAACACACCTTAAAAGAAAAAAATGAACCCATGTAATCTATGTTTTTCCCTTATTTTGCATACATGATGGTACAAGTCAACTCTGACAAACACCACTTTAACTGACATTTGTGAAATGATTTAGCAAGACAAACCAAAGCTAATGTAACCACAAACGAAGAAACACACCTTGGTATGAAACCCTTGTTCACCACAGGCAAAAATACAAGCTGTTATTAGTATCTTGGTCAAAAATGTGTTTAAAGACATTTAAAATTTCCCAACAAAAAAACCCCAAGACGCCAACAATACCAACATGAAACAGTGATGGATTATAAGCGAGCGTTTTAACAAAACATTTTCAACATTGACACAGAGTTAAGAGAAAGGGAACATTGGCTTATAATGGAAAAGAAAATGTTTGCTTTATTTCATAATAAAGAGGCAGTATGACATGGCAATGGCCCATAAAATCGTCTTAAAGAGTCATAAATCAGGTCAAGGGTTAAAGAAGAACAAGAGATAACAGGACACAACAATTTGCACATATTACTTACACAGCGAACTCCAAGGAAAGCGATATGTATCAGTGCCATCAAAACATTAAATAAATTAAAGCGAAGTTCATAAACTCACTGCAATTACACCATGTGCATGAAATAAAGACTTGATCATACTTTTATACACGCCAATTCAAAGAAAAGTTTGTTAACAAAATGATGACACAAAACCTACCTTTGCCCTGGATGTTGAACGAAGTACTCGTAGAATCCGGAGATACTGAAGCCATTCCTAAAGAAGACGCAAAAATCATGGTAATCATGTTATATCCCACAACAAACACCAACGTAGAGTGCATCTGATGACCAACCTCGATGAGTTCTATGTCGTTCGTTGACTGTGTTACTTGGCGAGTATTTGTTGCTGAATCCAGTCATCGATGGAGAAGATATGCTCATAGTTGATGGTGTGGAAATGGGAGATGGAAGAGTGGCCTTCAAGTCAGTGCTGCTTGAACTATATCCTACCCCCACCACAGACACACTTGAATCAACCTGAGGGTGAAATATGCATTGTTACATTCATGAAAACCAAAGTATTTGCGTTATTCAGCCAAAAACTGCTTTTTCTGTAAATTGTATTCTACTGTAAAACGCTATATAGGTTAAGTAATTGTCAAAAATTTCTTACATTTTTTGGGTCAAAGGTCACACCCATATTAGGGTTGTACTTGAATGAAGGAACCTCAGTTTTTGAAGAAGAGATGCTCACTGTGTCTGACAAGGCAGACTGGGAGGAAGAACGCACTACTGAGATGATAGAATCCGAAGTCTTGTCAAGTGGACTGTGATTAAGAAAAACACATAATAAGTTTTCAAAGATTATGGTATAAATACAGAAGAAAAACAATGCAATGAATTAAAAACAATAGTTAAGTAACGTTATACAATTTTTATTTAAACAATCTTCTTGTACAGTTAAAGAGAAGTTTGTCTGATGCAAACCACAACCATTCATAACCGAGTACTATGACTGGTATGTGACAATTTTGAAATCACTGTAAAATAACAGATTCAGCCATGGCATGATTTTCCAGATATCATAGCACGTGAATTGTGACTACAGTTTGCTATGAAATCTTGTTCTTACATGAAAATATCTCCACGACTTTATCACCGCTGCAACTGATCTTCATAAAGATTAAAAGTGAGGTATCGGTGAGTGCAAAAAATCAAGAGATCACCAATATGTGATGCAATTCATTTTATATTTTAAAGTTTGAAAATCAGAGCATCAAAGCACACATAAATGTCCAAGCAATGGCCTAGGATAGGAGTGGCAAGTCAATTAGCTTACGCCTTAAGCTCACCTTACGTCTTTGAAAAGGTAGCAAACATGGAGTATAGAGCATAGCACATATCCAAGCAAGCAGAGGTAACAAAAGAGTTCTATTTATGGATAATAAAGGACAGTGTTTCGCTAACCTTTTGTCGGTCGACTCCAGACAAGAGCATAAGTATGAAGGAAAGCAAATATTAAAATCAACAGCCTTTGTTGATTAAATAAGGCCAAAAATGAGTAATTTCAAACTCTACTGTGAAGCTCTATTTGCGATATATAACGCTACTTTCCTTTGATAGTCATTCGTTAAAAAAGTTAGCCGGCTATTCTTTTAAAACAACGAGTAACCGCTCTACACGCTGTGGGTAATTGTTCGCGAGCCGAAGGTATTAAATAACACAACACAAAAACAAGACCCGGATAGTTGCTTTATGTACGCAAGATAATGTTTTGCAGAGAACAATCAACGTGGAATAACTTAGATGCTACATTCCAAAAAAGACCTCCACTGTGCAAAACCTTAAAGTTCTTTGAAATGATTGCAAGGCCGGTAGACAAAAGAATGAAATCAATCTGAAAATGTGACCATTACATATGGCCAGTGTTGTTTATTGCAAAATCAATCAACATAAGCTGACAGTATTAGGCCACCATCAAGTAGCCAAAATGATTGAGCTTGTGTGTATTTTAAGGCAAAGCTATGTTCTTTGTCTTTACATGACTAGCATGGACAGACTTGATGTATTGCATGACCTATTTCCAACGAACCATAACAATGAAAGTGGTAAACAATCTTCCACTGGTTTTCTTCTGCAAACAAAGCTTTTTGACTGCAACTGATAGAAGCCGGCTACTATCCGACAAAAAGCAACGCATTGTAAGCAACAATATAAGCCCAATTTTTTGTGACATGATACAAAAATATCGTTGTTCTACTCATATATCACTCATAAAAATATGTATCTGGAATACTTGGTTTTGCTTTTACTGCAACATGATATTTAATTACTTATTTTGACTATAGCATATAAATTAAAATTTTCTTAATGGTGACGTACAATTATTTTATGCTTGGTGCTGTACAACAGATGTATCGGAATACGTTAAAAGTTGATTATATGCAGATGTACAGGTTCATACTGCTTTATACTTATAAACACGATACCTTAATGGTTTAGATGGCATAGTTGGGTCAGGCGAAGACATGTTAAAGGAATCTTCCCCGGTAGGCTGGCTCCGCATTCGATCTCGTCTGTTCTGTGCACTTCGTCTAATTGCACTCACTTGGTCTTGGATCTGTAAAGTAAAACATGCCGGACATTTACAACAGGATTTTTAAAGAATGGCTTAAACAGAGATATGTATAAATCACAGTACGTAATAACTCCGTTTTAACTTGGAGATTGTGTGCTTGTGTGTGAAAGTCTTTATAAAGAAGTATCATCGCAAAAAGCATTTAATAATTTCAGCCTGAAAAGCAACACGTACGTCATCATTTGAATCAGTAGATGACTTTTGGTGCCTAGATGGAGAGAAGTGAGACGGTACAATTGGATGAGCGTTGCCATGTGTCTTGTGTTTTGGTACTTCGACTGGTTTGTTTGAGTTATTATTCCCGTTAGTCAACAGGTCATTCTTCACTTGAGCATGTTGACTTAAAGGATCAGACGTCCCATACAAAGTGCCTTTATTAAAACTGTTTTCATTTCTTATCCCATCCTTGTTCCTCTGCATTCCAGATGGTAAATAACCACCGGTAGACATGCTGTTTGCTGTCGGAATGTCATTAAACGTTGGCCCTGGGAATTTATCACTGATTGCTGAAGCGATATTACTTTGTTTTAGTAAGGGGCGCACTTGACCAACTGAAATGTCTGCAGCAGCAGCAGCAAGACGGTCAAAACGAGGAGATGCAGAAGTGTTCTTCAACTTACCAGGAACCTGCAATAATGGTAAACTTTAAATCAGCTGTTTCACTTAATAACAAAACTATGATCAAACAATTTCAAACATTATAAATGATTGTCTATTTTTCACGTTAAAATATGAAGTACTCAATCACACCGCAATTATTTTTACAGTAATTTTTAACAATTTCATCGTACTTTTTCAACAGGATCGTCCACTTTTAAAGAATCTCTTACAGCAAGCTCCCTTCTTTTTGAAGCTGATCGGGCCAGGGTGGGCTTCTGGATTATCGGGGAATCTGCCAGGGGTTCATCTGATTCTAAAGTCATTAGAAATCACATTACCACCGAATAACATATCATCAAGTTCACGCGCCATCGTATTCAAACGGCTGACATTCCAAAAATTAACATTAAAATTTCCACAACCAAAAGTACAAAAGTTAAAACTTTATTAAAGGACAAAATAAACTTTATACCGTAAGCCGATGACGCAGATGAATTTAAAATATCTGCTCGTTGCGTTCGGCGACCTCTTTGAAAAGGTGGCCGAGAAATTGCATTCTTTTCAAAGAATGATGATGGGCAGGAACTAGACAAAGTGGTGGGTCCAGAGGCATTGCTGTTTGGTGCTGATGTTGGAGACCCAGAATGACCACTTGAAGCAAACGATGGTTTGTAACCAGAATCAGTCCCTATTGTATACTGAAGTGTTAAAGACTGACTGTTGTTTATTGTGCAAATACAACATAGACACCAGTTTGCATAAGGAATGAGCGCAGTATAAACATGTCTAAGAAAACACATTTGAGAATTAAACCAATAAATACTCCGTAAGTCCATAATATACTTAATATGTGATAAGTTTGATAACTCGTACATGATTTTAATACTATTAAATATCACATTGCTTAGCTATTGGAAGACACGCTCTCTCTATATATATTTTAATACATAACATCGATGTTGTGTAAGTAAAATATGAAATACTGCTATTTATCTTTTGAATGCAAATCTATATCAACAGCACATACATATACATATGCATAATTTACTTATACAAATTGGCAGGTGGTAAATCAATGGAATACTTACGGGAACTTCCAGCTGACAAAGTAGAGGAAACAGAGGATTTATGTGACTGAGCTTCTTTCTTTCGTTTATACAGCTCTTGATAAGATGGTCCTGTACAAGTGTTCATAATAATAAAGTGCAGGCACTTGTATCACAGAAATGCAAACACTCAGAATTGAACGCGTTCCAAACTGAGTATGGGAACTTCAAAGTACAGTACAACAACAAAGCAAATATAACAACTGAGAAAACAAGCAATATATCTGAAGCTCCGCATATGCTCTGTGCGTTTTATACCATTATCAGGAGGTCTAACGATTGTTTCATTTCCATCTGCATTCTTAGTTGAGCGGCTGTGATATCTTGGAGACAACTCAGATTCTGGGCCCCAGGTATTTCGAATCGGGAACGGGGGACGTTTTTCGGTCATATTATGTTGTGTCTATGACATGAAACAAAACATAAAGTATAGAGAGTTACTTAAGCTAGGTCTACAAAATATGTACAAATAATAAGCTACAGCATCAACACAATAATCCCAAAAATAGCCTAACAAAAATTCACTTATACCTACAACAATACGAATATATATCCTACGTACAATACCAGTTTACAGAAATAATAGAAACGCCTTAGTCTAATATGACATTGATTACTGGATAAGTTAAGGCCCGAAATGTATTATACCCATACATCGTTTTATAAATCCACCAACTAGCAATGGATATCTGAGTATTAGGAACATATAATAACTGTATACAATTACATGTATAAGAAACATACAAAAACATGTCGATATAAAAACAGTGAGAATACAATCAAATAACCTTCGTGCTGTTGACAGGTGCGCTGCTGGGATGTTTCGAATTTGCCAAATCATCTTGGTTTGACCAAGGAAATTGTCGTTGTTTTCCTGCACTAACATATCTGCGTGGCTGAGCTTGCGAATTCGTTTCAGCGTTAACTTGTGGTGATGTCTTTGAATGCTTTAAAGAGCGCTTTACTCCATTATCCTGGACACTGTACAAGGTTTTGGTGTTGATTCCATGTTTACCATTGTCAGCTGCAAGTATCCATTGTAAATCTGCTCCTTGTGGAGAAGTAACTGGAGCTGTGGAAGGCAGGAAAATTGCATATTCCACCAACATGTTCTCGTTAAGACGCGGCAATTGCTTTCGAACGAGTCGTGCGTGTATTGCTGACATAACTCCACTTGCGCTGTCATACTGTAGTTCAACCTCGTTTATTGCATTCGATATTGGCCGAAGAGATGCAGGCCCTGGCCCCAGCAGATGTCCGACCACAGCAAAACAATCTAAAACTGCCCTTCGGATTGATTGCTTTGTATCTACCAGCAGAGGGGCAACGTGACTGCACAATTTTTCAAGGTCTAATGGCTTAACATTGTTGTCTGAGTTTAAGCAAAACTTCAACAAGGCGGCAATCACAAGGTTGATAAAATCTTCACGGACCTTACACTGCTTGTGACTGGCTTTCTGCCAAAATAAATCCAGCACAACTTGCGGCTCCACCACTTCCATTGCATGTAATATAATTTTCATGCATTCTGAACGAACTGCATCTTTTTGATGACCAAGCTTTTTCGAGACAGCAAAAATAAATAGCTTTAAATAGTTCTTTAAGGATGATCCTATTTTCGTTAAGATGATGTTGAAAGCTTGTAAGGCACTGCACGCAACACGATAATTTTTATCATCAACCATTGGCTGCAGAAGACTGATCAAAGGAATGATATTTTGTTTCAAAACTGAAAAGTCTTGCATACCCGATAATGTTCTTTTCAGCTCGTCAACAGCCTGGAGTCGTACTGGAAGCTCAGTGCTGGATAAACGTGCAATGATACTTTTTGAAATAAAACCAATTTCACTTGAATTAGAGTTGTCATTGACCATGGCAGTCTGATTACTTAAAACAGGACTAGAAGAGCCATAGCTTGGCAGTGTTGAAACACTGGTGTACATGTTGTTCTGCCGCCTTCGCCCGGTAGTATCAAAATTACCACTTTTTGAAAAGTTTGTGATGTTCTGGTCATTTGGGAACCGTTCTAACAAAGGTGAAGTTTTCTGAGAAAACACAATATCATCATGGTTGCCATCTGGCAGAGAATATTTAGACTGAGTAGAACTCCTGCTGACGGCCTTTGCATCATGTAGGATGTGCTGAGCTTGTATGTAAGTTTCTCTCAATGGCGCTGATAGGCGACTGACATACTCATTAAACCTTTCTTTGCCAACAAATTCCTTTACCTTTTTAATGGTTTGAAGTATGACATCATGATCAACTACTTCGGCTGATAGGTTCACCATTAAGCAGCGCACGACATCGAAAAAGTCTTCCTGCTTGAAATCAGCAAAGAGCAATGTCGGAAATGAAAGAACAATTTGTTTTCTCTTTCTATGGTCACTATGCTCTATGCCATGAAAGGCAATCATGTGAAGAATTCTATCCACGTCAATTGACAATTTCATGTAGACGTGCAAAGCCTGTATTGACTCCTTTTGCAAGCTGACCGTTTGACTTCCAATGTTGTCGATTATGTTTGATAAAACTTGGTACATGTGCTTGTCCAAGTCTTTGCCGAGCTGTGGAATTAGTTTGGATATCAGCTTTGTGCATTGTGCACAAATCTTTTGATCTGAATCGGATAACGCCTGGGAAAACTTTTTAAATAGACTATGTTTTTCTTTCAGTGCCAAGACACTATTTTCACGAAGATGTTGTTCAAGATAATACAAGCCTTCTGCTCGTTTTACTTCAGTTGAAAGAAGATCCAGTAAAATGTCCTCATCAAACTGATTCCAAAGGTATTCCTCCATAATTTTCACAGGACCTTTGCCTGTCAGGGACTTGTCATGATAGTGTGAAGCTTGAGCTGGTTTCATATCAAAAGCAATCAATGGAGAGATGTAGCTTTCAATTTTACCAGCCATTAGTCTACATTAAGACTTTCCTATTGCTTCATAATAAGAAGCATGGAATGTCTCAACACCATCAAAATTCAATTGATGTTATCGTAAGCATAACAATGGCCATCTACTGTATTTACCTTAAAATTGTTTATATAAATTTTGAAATGACAATTAATTCTTGTAATGCTGTACTGCATACAAATTAAGCATTTAAAGATGACTACATCTCGGCCAAACTGCCAAGCTTGTTAAGTTCATGTGGGATACAGGCAACGAATACAGGTTTTTGCCTTCAGAATATTTTCTGGGATTGTGGTGGGGAGTGTGTCATGTTATAAAAAACAAAAAACATTTTTTAAGCTGTGTGTAAAATTTAACAGCAAAGTGCACGTTTTTGGGGTAGTCCATACATTTATTCCAGTAAAAGTTGTTCATATAATGTACATAAATATTAACCTTTTTTATATAAGACACGTGTTATTAAAAGGCTAAACATTGTATTATGACTCTAATTTTGCAAAACTTATTTGCTATGTTAGGGTTGTGATGGTGAGAAGCGGCAGTGGCGAGTAAAAAACAGCCAAAAATAAACTACTTACTAACATTCGCAATTTTCTTGTAAGTTATTTTAAGTTGGAGTTTACTGTACACATTTATAAAGTAGCTCCTCTATTAGCAACAATAATCTGCATTGCCATGAAGGAATAACTTAAAGGAGATATTTTTTCAATAAAATAACATAATTTCCATAAGTAACTAATAATCATACTTAACATTATCACAAATATTTTAGCTTTGAAAAAAACTTAAATATTTTAAATTGCGCTAACTAAGTTTTAATTTAAACTACCAATTACTGACTAAACCAACTTTTGAAGTGACAGGTCTGAAGTTCAGAAAAAATAGACACTAACTTCAGACAATAAAAAGTTTGAATCGTGCATTTTTAATATAACTACGAAATATCAATTGGGTGACTACTTAAACTCAATACGCAAACTGGAAAGTTTGGTTAAGCAAGCGATTGATGTTGATTATTTGAAAAAGAGGTTTGAATAACCGCAGTCAAATGTGCAGATCCCGTTCATTTTGTAAATAAAAAACATAGATAAGCCGCATTCCAAAATGCGATTGCGATTAATGCAATTTAGTCCAAACTGTGCAGAGAGATGGTTTTAATATTTGGATATTTGCAATAGAACTGATGATAAATCAAGCGAACATTGCAAACTTTCGATTATGGCTTAAGACACAACAGTTAAATTTGTATAGTAAGCCAAAGATCTTCCACACTTAGCTTTATGTGTTCACATGGTAACAGTGCTGTATATATTTCTATTAAGTAATTCGAGTCTGTAAAGAAAACAGCTCAGTCAGACAATTATGAGTCTATCATCAGAATAAGTCAGGCATGTGCAGGGTTCTGACTATACAAGCCTGGTGTAGGAGCAAAATCTTTTAATTAAAAAACTGGTAGGCCTTCACCATACATGATTTCCAAAAAATAGCAGTCTGGTCTTAAGACCATTAATGTTTAAATCATACAGACATGAAAGACAACTATGTACCAGAAAAAAATAGCAGTATACGCAAAATTATTTAGCATTGTATCCAACATCATGTAATTACTGAAAACAAAAATAGCAAATATTTCTAATGGTACCAGCACTCTTCGATGCTAAAATCACTTGCAAAATCTAAGCGACCAAAATAACATAACCTGAAAAATACAAAAACTGATAGCAAAAAATTCATTTGTTAATAGAGAACAATCCCCAACTGGAAAGTGTGTATGTTGCCAGATTTGAAAGTTTGATGTTTTTAAGTGAAAAGTCTTCCATGCTCAAGATAGAACAGTAGTCAATAGATTAATTTTAATCCTCCCGTACACTTAGCACATGGGTCTAGTTTACAAGTGCACAATTAGATGGTGTCACAATTTGAGTAGCTGGGGACTATAGTATACAAAGTATCTTGTGGTTGTGTACTTGTATACTAGACCCTTCCGTTTTGTTCACTATTATGTGTGCTTTCATGTGATAGTGTGAAATGTGCAACTTTTTCATTCAACCAACTAACTGTTTTACAACCACTAAAACTAGCTTAAGCAAGCGGCGCATGTAGCCTAGGTCTATATCCCACCTTCCGAGCACCAACTGTCTGCTGACCGATTAGGCTACTGGCGGTTTAGGCTACTGGCAAATTCTTAAGCTAACTCTCCTTGCCCTAGCTTATTTTTCATTTAACAATTTAAAGTTTTTAATCGAATAATGTTTGATAGCTAATTCGCAGAATTCACAAACGTGATGCAATTGTATCAAAAGCTTCAAACTTGCAGCAATGCGAGGTAGTTGCCAAGCACCAGACCGGCCCGTAAACTAGAATTAACGTTCTTGAAGGCTAGTTTAGGTTGTTGCATAGGTAACCTAGAAGAAGATAAGGTTGCATAAACACAAAATAAATCATGCACTTGTAAAACCTTTAACCTATTTCTTTATTTGCATCAGTGTTTAACAGCAAGTAACAAACTTATTTTTAATTAAATATTTAATAAAAATGGATTTTTTATTACGTTACTTTAGAAAAAATTTAAAAAACTTCTTTTATTTTGTTGCAACAAAATGTTTACACCAAATACATGATATATTATTATCCTCATAAAAATAATGTTTAGGAGAAATGCAACTGCAGAAATGTGAATTACTCCTCTGGAATTTGCTATTGTTTTTATTTAATGAAAACTTATTGGGTTTTTGTTCTACAAATATTCTTCAAATTTTAAAAACAATTTTCACGTTTAAAAACTGTAACGTGTACACAAAAAAGCCATATACGATCGTTTTAAGCAAGCCCAATCTACGAATTCCATTAGCGGTTAGGTGACGTCCTAGAGGAAAAAGAATGTGTTAGAAAATTTCATACGAAAAATGCTATGAATGCTCATCAGCGTATTGCAATCGTACGATGATGCTATCAAATCGCTAAGCGTGTGACATCTTTACACCCTTTTCATGTAAGCAATCATTCTTGCTTTATCCTGTCATGTCCCAGACTAACCGAAGTTAAGCTTTGTTAAGATACTCCTATTTAAATGGATAAGCCTGCTCAGTTTTAATTAGCGGTTCAGCGGTCAGTCAAGATCAGCAGTTCTGAAACGTTTTGTGCCCTGAACTAATCAAGATATTTATAACCTCCATAATATTTTGCAGTTAATCTAAGAAATATCGTTATTTAATATCCTAATCACTACATTTTTGTAATGTGATGAAAAATTATAAGTAAAATCAGCAAAATTAAGCGGGCATCATTTGAGGAAATTTAATTTTTTTTCCTGGTGACTGAATTTTAAAAATGCTGGTGTAGAATTGGCCCATCCAGGTTTAAATCGTGAATTAAAGTGTACGCTCGGAGATAAGTTGAATGATATAGATCTATGATCATTGTGCAATCTTTAAAGTCGAAGTTTAATCCTTGACTGAAATTTAATGCTCATGTTCATAAAATTAAACCTCTCAAAGGTGCTAATTTTTCTTTTGGAAGAGATGCTTAAAGTTCGCTTCATAAATTTGTAATTATAACTTAGATTTCGCATTTATTGCACTTAAAATGTACAAGATGAATAAAAGCAAAAACAATAAATGAGACAAACCAATATTTTTTTAAAGAATATGATCATTCGCGCTCTAAAGGTTCAGTTAAAAGCTATCTGCAATGGCTCTTAACATTGCCATTCAGGTATAGATTCAAACAACGGTATGCAAATGAACTTAAGTATAAATTACACAAAAAGCTATGTCTCAGTACAATAATTAACAGTATTATACACCAGGAAATTTCAGGACTAGTTTTGAAGCTCCAGTTGACAAAACCTAACAAAAGAGGCAACGCGCACAAAACCACGCAACTTTATTGTAGTTCAAAACTCCTTAATACACGTCGTAGTATTTGTCCGAACGGCAGCATCTATGACAGCATAGGCAGCAACCATAATGCCTGTAACAAAATGAACGAGAATGTTTAAAAAATCGGACAACCTTTCACACGATTATCTTTATCCAAAGAGCGTTAATTAATACGAGTGTATGGGCCTAGCAATAAGCAAAATACCCAGGAAATGTATGACTTAATGATATGCATCGGTCAGCTCAGTAATGGAGCGCTTAGAGCCATATTGAGCTTCTCTACCGTTGTAATGTCATTGGACAAGGTGCTAACGAGGCTTGCTCCTGCCCAATGGTGAAGAGTTTCAAATGCGGACAAGAACAAAGTAAATGTAAAACCTCAAATACAATAACTTCTTTGGGAAAACGTACACAGACTAGCTCAGTAACCGGGGCTCGAGCGGCGAGCGATCATTGCTGAGTTTAAATCGTGCAAAGATTTACCTCAATCTGAGGGTAATTATTCCGATAACATGCTCACCTCAACAACGGCTTGTTTCCACAACATTTACAGCAGCATGAACATACGATAAATGTTACCAACAACAAAACCACAAGACAGACAGCAACAATCAGAATGGCAATCCACATGTTGTTCGGTTTTTCCTCATCTATCACGTCAGCATCGCCACCGCTGTTTGCACCAGGATAGTTGTTTTCATTGCCGCCGTTATTGCTAAACATTTCGGAAAAAAATGAAAACCACACAAACCTTTTAACAATCACCAATAGTTAACGCTACTGCCATTACAACACGTAGTATGGCCTGAGATGACAACTTTAACTGAATAGTACTACCTGCCCTTTACCTGTATTCATTTCCATTGTTGTTTTGCGGAGGGCCAACATTCGGATAATATGTGTCTCCCCCTTGACCGGTGTGATCGGTTTCATAGTCACCACCTTGAAACGGTTCACCATAAAGTCATTACCTTTGGCACTAGTACTAGGGCAGTGACGTGTATTGCCTTACCTTCATCAATTCTACCGTCACCGAGTTCCTGTATAATGACACTTGCATCTTCACTGCTTAGTCCCCGAGTAGCAGCTTCAGCAGTGACTGATATCATATATTTTAAAGGAACGTTGAAGTCATTCAAAACCAACCTGCAGGTAATTAGCGAATTACGGAGAGTTGATAAAGAAAATGCTACACTTTTCATGATGAAATTAATTACCAAAAAGTTAAACCAATTCAAGTATGATGCAACATGGACTCACGAATTCATTGAAGTGTTTTTATTTGCACTCGTGTGTGGGTTGACCATGACAAGATAGTTACTTGCATCCGGGATAGGGGGCCAGAAGAGCTGAACGTCATACACTGACAAGCTGCGTGTAGTGATATTTGAACCTGCATTTACAGTCGGCTTAAAAAACTGCACTAAAATTCAGAAAATATCTCACTTATTACCTCAAGTTATAACTACCGTATAAATGTATTTTAAAATAATGTACTTAGCTGTGATAGCGTCCAAAATAACCGACCTGTTCTCATAGATTCTGTCAGAAGAGGTTGGTTTTGTGGGCCATCGTTGATCAGGAACGCTCTGTCAGTTGAGAAAATTTTAAACCGATATTCTTCATCAGGTTTCAAATTGTCAAATATCAACTGGTTGTCTGTGCTGTAAGGAGCCATTTCCATTGCCCTGGTGCTAATGGTAAAAATACGTTAAACATAAATTACTCACAGTAATTAATGGTAAAACTAAGTTATGGTCTCATGATCAAGATGGTATTAGTGGTATCACGATGTTGTATAAATAGCTAAACTCAAAACTGTAGTTCAGCACTGTAGAAAAGACATTACTACATGCGTTGCAAGGATTTTCAATGATGGGACATATTTCAATACTGACCGACATTGACTTGTGCCACTTTGGCAATATCTTAGCATTATCCAAAGGAAGGACGCTAATTTATGATGCTGATCTAATCAACACCTGCTACCAAACTTACTAGGTCCAATAAAAAATTTAATTGCTAAAGTTAGAGCCCCAAGTGGACTTAGTACTGCCTTCGAACAGTAAAAATCAACATTTTTTTTCAAAATCAGGCACAATTGAGTCACTTAGTTTCAATAAATCATAATTCAAGATTGGATCAAATTGCTACTAGTGAAGTTAAAGATAGCGTTACGTTTTACACCAGTAAACCTGGTGTAAAAAAATAACTTAAGAGTAGCTTCTATCCTCTACTTCTATAGTGACACACATTTGAGGGTAAAATCTTGGTAAAACATTGTTGTATTATTATAAGCATGACATTGTCAGACATTAGTATAAACATTACATGAAATATTTGAGGGTAAAGGCATTCAACGAATAAAAGAATAAGATTGTGATCCTTAAGATATTGCTTTAAATCATGGAAATGTGCAAGCTCATTTCAGTAATTTTTTTCATGGTACAACAAAACTTTGTTGCTGTTTTTCCCAAAAGTATGATTTTACTTGGTTAAAATTCGAGTTGTCTCACAATTGCGTTGTTTACTGAATTCACAAAATTAACGAAATATACCAATATACTGCCAACTGAAAGAAACAATTCTATTCTAGCAACACAAATAGTTCGCTAATCTTAAAATCATCATACCTTAAGGTATCATAAACGACTTTGGAAATTTTAAAATTTGAAGAATCCCACGTCATCTTTATCGTGTGGAATATAACTGAATGAAAGGATACAAGTTTTGGAACGGGGAGCACAGGTATCAAGAAAAGGGTCGCATTCATTCCTTTGTGTTCTTCGATTTGTGCCATTATTTTCACAGTATAAGGTACACCCATTTGTAAGCCTAAAGTATGTTTGCAATCGTTAATCTGTGTAGTAGTAATGTCAACGGTTGCAGTAATTGTTACAAAATACTTCTATTGTGTATCTATGATATTTTTCAATAAGAAATCACTAACCGGAGCCGGTTGCAATAGAATCTACCAAACATGAACACAGATAATATGACCACCCGTTTTATATGACTATTTAAGTACAGGACTGAATTTTGCCCCTATAAAATTCTGTTTTTACTATGACGAGTCTTTGAATATTATTACAACTTTTACCATCTTTTTCAAATTTTTCGTGTTAATTATGCAACGAGACAGAGGCACTTTTGTCATGCATATTCTTGATTCATCAACTAACATTAACTTTAATGTCGAAGTATAACGTTAGCGAAATAAATGAAGAAATTGATATTTTGTCACTTTGCACCTAACTGTATTAATCCCGATGTGGCTTAACTGTACTGTAGCAGCTTCGGTTATTGTAAACATTCGGATACTTTGACCAGAATGGTCTGGTCCCAAGGTGGTCATAATAAGCGGAGTCCACTGTACATACACTACAAGTAATCTTATTTGCATTGAGAATGAAACCTAAGTTATTACCATCGATAACAATTTGATCTACCTTGCAGTGTTGCAGCAAGTTTATCAGTAGCGCCAAAGCCGGTTATGCCCTCTGATGGTTCACAACCAACATAATATTGCCTTGCTTCTGTAACCTTAGAAATTTGTAGAATTTTTACACACCGGTAAGAAAATTAGCTTAGCAAGTCTGCAATATCAGCATCTCCTTTGCAAAGTTTTATAAAACACTTAAAGCATATTTATACTTATATATTGTAATGCAATGCTTGAGTAGAAAGACCGGTGGATTTTAAAAGGAAAAACTTCATTAAAAAACAGTTTTCCACCTTTTCCCATGTGATAAAGACAACGTCTGATCTCAGCGCATCAGACGTATACTTTGCATTCGTTGGTGGAGCAATCACTTCAAAACAAAAAATGATATAACAATTGGTAACATGTCGTTAAATTTTAATTCTAGGTATATACAAAATTCTCCAACAGTATTGCAGTAAAAACCTAGTAAGCATAAACTTACAGGTAGTAAATGATAATGTGGTCTTCTTTCCATATCCTGCTCTGTTATACGCTGCCACATTCACACCATATGTTGTTCTCTGTGTTAAACCTGCAAATGGGGATGCTTGAACACCTTATTATGGAATGCAACATGGTTCCTTGGGAATTGCACACATGTCAAATTTATATCCATACACAATTGAAAAACACTTTATTGTGATAACTACTAATAAGCAGCCCTACAAATTACTTATTACAGCTAAACCAAATAAAAAGGCTCCCACGCAACAGGATATGATATATATGGGTGCAAAATCAAGAACGTCATGGAATATGAAACTTATAAATATACAGATATCATAAACTTGAAAAAATAGTGCGAAAAAGAATTAGCTTAATAAACCACGACAATGTTACGTTAGGTTATTTCAAAAAAAAATTTGCGCATATACCCACTTACCAGTCAGTTTAAACCTCTTTTCATCAGTTGAGTAATTCTTGCTGTTGCCACGATTGATATCAAAAACCTCAATACTGTAATTCAATGCACCAGGCACTGAGCCCCATGCCATGGTGACATTGTCGTGGGTTAGAGAATCAGCAACGTACTGAAGATTAGGTGCTTCTGGTACTAAATGCATGGATCATATCAATGACATGCCAAGCATTTATCAAGACACTGTGGAAACTTAGGTCATTGAATAACGGAAAAAATCAACTTACCTGTCATTTGCTGAATTATGACAGAGGAACTTTGCTCGTTTTCATTAATGGCGGAAATGGAAATGTTGTATAAAGTGCTAGATTGTAAATTTCTAACTGTTCTTGAAAACCCAGCCGTCTGTATAACATTTCTGAAAAGACAATTGTAGTTACATGACACTGAGGTCTAAGGGAAAATCAACTAGACCTCTCTTCGTACTTACGCATAACAACATGGCGACACTGTCACATTGTACCGCGTTGCACCGAGTATGGGATCCCATGTGATTTCTATGGAGTTTTCTGTTACTCCAAGCACCACAGCATTCTGTGGAGGATGAAGTTCTACAAAAAATGTGGAAATAAAAAAGAGTCACCATCATCAGGTTCAGGACTGTCCCAATTTAAACATTTGCAAACCACTACTGCACAATGCATTACTTGTATATTGTGATGTATAGGCAGGTTGGCCCTGGCCAATTTCGTTAACTGCTTGCACAGAAATGTTGTAAAAAATACCACTGGTAAGATTCCGCAGAGTCATCTGTGGACATTAAATTGTAAAACATAGTTTAGGAAAATTTCGATAAGATTATTTATCAAAAAATTTATTAAAACTTTACGACAACAAATCTCTTTGTAATTCTTCAAATTTCTTTCCTTATTGCAGAAGTTGTCACATACCCTCAGAAATTCCGTTTGTTCCTTGAAAGCAATATGTCCATCAGTCCTTCCAACAACTAAGTAATGTGCCACACCAGACATTGCATCCCAGGCTACCGTTAATCGATCAAAAAGGACAGAATTGGCTACAACATGGACATCAGTTGGTGCGGGCAACGTGGTTCTCTGTAAATTAACATTATTTGGTGTGCTTTTGGTATAATGGCATATATAGAGATACAGTACACACTTTACAGATACAGTATAAGATTACAACAACTACTGGAAATATTTTTTTAGTAGCAATTTTCTCACGTACAAGTAGAATAGTGCTTGCATCACTCCTTTCAACATGATTGACAGCTGAGACATACACCCGGTATTCTGTTTTTGGTTGTAACCCACTCAGTGTAATTCTTGTATCTTCTATGTTGGAGTCAATGCCCGTAACACCTAGATAGAAAATTAAAACATTATTTTAGACTATAAATATTTGTTATATATATATGTGATGTACATAAATTAAATCAAAAGCGTTTATAAATATATTAAGATCATATATATTTTTTCTGCAAGTTAACAACATACAAAGTTGTTATTACTGTTACAATAATACTGTTGATAATGCAGATATAAAAGTGTGCATGAATGTGTTCATGAACCAGGTATCGTACAAATAAGCACCAAGCAACAATAAGCTACAATGAACTAAACGGTAAGAACAGTAGAACTGATTCTAATTAACCTTGACTGGGTGTGATGCTGACATGGTAAGCCTCAGCACCGCTTACTGCACCCCACGTGATGGTTGCCTGGTTAAATTTTGCCGATTGAACCATTAATGAAGGTGGAGCTTGCAAAGCTAAATTAAAAACAAAGCTTTTACAAAATTACAACCATACAAACTAGCAATGTTGAATTTTCATTTATGTTTATGTGACAACTTACCAAACACAAAAGATCTATGCCACGTCTTGTAACTGTAACGAAAGACAGAATGATAATGAAAAGTTATACATAAACGCAGTTAAAAATTAAGCAGGGATTGTAGTCACTGTGCCAAAACTCGGTCTATAATGACACTATAATGATATCACAAGCAAAACTTACTCTTTTGTGATAACACCATTCTTAGATGTTCCCACAAAATCTACAAGCCCAGGCCTCTTTTTAACCTTTACAATTCCACCAGCATTGTTGGTTACCCTTCCATCATGTATAGCAGCCACACAGACTCGAGAATCCTGAACACACAATTACATTTAAAAGTGTAAAATAGTACAAGAAAACTACAAAACTGTATATTGTCTACAAGCTAACTGAAGCGTTTTGACAATAGAATGTGAAGTTGGAAAACTTCTTGATGCAACAGAGACATGCATATCAGTTAAATCCTTTGAAAATCTGTACTATTACAAAAGACACATGTCACAAATGCAGTCGTTGTCATATCAAATTTTTGTTGTGTTTCACATCTGCAACATTTTTCATAAGTATAATTATATTAATACTAACAGATGTGTATTCTCGTGTTCCATAAACTTGATCCTGAAACATACTTGCACCACACTGTGGAGGACATAAGACTCTAAACAAATTACTCGTATTTTCACCTAAATCTTAAATACCTTTTGTGTGAGTTAGATAGACAGATAGTGATTGCAAAAAAATAACAAAATTTACGACAATGTTTATTGTTCAATTTTTAAATAAAGCTAATACAAGACTGGCCGATAACAGTAGGTCATCTTAAAAATATTACAAACTCACTCAAAAGTGTCTTCTGTAAAGTCATTTGCAACAGCGTAACACATAGACACTGAAACAAAGAAAATAAAAAAGTATTATTGCAATTTTCCTAAACTGCATTTTTTGTATGATGCTCAGACGAGATGCATAAAAAATAAATAAAAACAAAACAAGTAATTTTGTGAGGTCAGAATATTCTCCAAACAAGCAAAATAGAAGTCTGGAAAATTCCCCGTGGAGATTAACAGCACTTAATTTACAATTTGAAGCATACATGTTTTAGACTGCACCACTGCATATCTGCTTGGTCCAGCTGCGTTCATTGCCGCAACCTCAATCCTATACAGCGAATCTGGTTCCAAATTACTGCAAAGTATAAAATACAGTTTAAAAATGATTTTCACAAATCAAGGAGGAACGACTCCTGAAAATTTTAACTGGAAACCTGTTCAAATTATAATTTTAAATAATAAACATGGTGTGTATATGTACAGAAAAAGGCCTATACAGCTAAGTAAAGTAAACGTAATAAACTGTTAATGATTTGATCAGTATTTAACATGCCAGTATATTTTAGAACGTATAACAACCTTAATATCAAGTGGGTTTCGCTTGTCCTTGGTGGCAAGCCAGTTCCTCCATAACTTGGGGTAATTCTGAAGATATAATTAATAGCGCCGACCACTTCATCCCATTTCACTCCAATAGTAGTTGGTGTAATAGTCGCTGGAAGTATTCTCAAGTTTCTAGGAGATCTTAGTTCTGTTGTACCAAAACAAAAATTTAGAAAACTTTAAATAAGATTTTTAAAGCTCCCCTGTCACTCCATTTAAATCCTTATCCTGTGAATGCTTGCAACGTGTACATCAAGATGTATTCGAGGGGTACTTTTCCACATTATCAGGCTAAAGACTTCCTAGAATAACCACCGCTGCCGATATTATTTCTAGTTCGTAGTTTGTACAAGTTTTGCAGTGCAGGGCGGGCAAAAAAGAAATAAAAAAAACGAAATGCAGTCGTCTTGGTGGGGAAACCCCTAATTTCATACTACTGCAGAAAAATATAATATACAATAAGTGGAGAAGGTATGAATATGAATATGGACATTAGTTTAATTGCTTTTTGCTAATTACCATCGTCATCTTAGTGTTACTTTCATGTAAAAATAGTAATCCAAAAAACAATTTATAGCAGATACATTTCATGAATCATGTCAGGCTTTAGGACTGAGAACTAGCAGCATATTTGTCATCAGTAGCCTACTTGGTACTGGAAATACAGTAGTGGAAAGGCATGATTTGTCAAAAGTTAATTCACGATCTGACATATGTTTTGTTAATTTAAGAAAATTAATTACTTTCTTTGAGCTCATCATTTCTAAATTTAGTCAATTCTTCATCACGAATAGGAGTTTTTGCAAAGAAAATTAGCAGAAGTCTAGTCGGTTGTATAGAAGTATGCGAACGATCAGTGAAAGTTTTTCCGATAAAACGACAAAAAGTCGAGTAACAAAGGATAAAAATAGACAATTATCACTGCAATTAAACTTTAGAATAAGCCATCGTTGAAATCTTTTATCAGGTCGATTATATAAACGTAATTATCACCAAACAGAAAGCAGTTAACTGATAAAATTCTGGGTGTTGAAATTCTGTTTAGACTTTAACTTAGTTTTTACTGCGCGCAGGTTGCTATACACATACAGGAAAGCGAGATTAAAAATTAAATATTTAAGTTAAATGCTTGAAAGCTATCAGACTAATCCCATTGAAATCTTTTCAAGAAGCAAGGTGACAGGTTTATCAAAGTTCTTTACTTGGAAGGTTACCATTGGCAGGAAGTAGGAACTTGCAAATGGTTCAAAGCATAGGCTCATTGGACAGTACTTAGGCTTTTTTATTACAAATTATACAGCTAAATATTTTAATTTTCCATAATTTTTGTCGGCATAACCACTTCTACTTTGTAAAAAGTAAAATATGAGAGAAAACATTGTCATGAAAATATGGGTTTTAAAAAAAAAAACATTTTAAAAAGTCGTCAAAGTTATATAGTTCCTTACTTGTGTACTGCCTAACTTCGGCTTTTGCTCCTTTTCCTACCCAGTTTACTGCAAAAACGTAAATTGTGTATTGTGTGTTTGCCGACATGCCCTGCAGTCGAACGGATCTCGAGTAAATTCCTTTTCCCGCGCCGCTTACACCTGTAGCAAGCCATGTTGTTAGATTTAAAAGACTTCAACATTCTAAGCCTCGGTTTCTCGTAAGTGTATCGTTTACTCACCAGCTGCTGGCAGTACGTCAATGGTATAAGATTGAGACCCATTAACCGGCGCCCATTCTACAGTCATCGAGTCGGCGGACACTGACTCCTGGACAACCCAAACATTCTGCGGCGAAGGCAGAGCTAGAAATTAATTTTATAATCACTTGTTAGAATCTAGTTTAAAAACTATAAAGAAATAAATAGCTAAAATGTGACAAAAATGTTGAAAACTGTGTCTATTTGTGACATTTTAAAATTTGGTATGGACTCGCTCAAGCTGACCTGTCCTTTGAGCAATGACCGACGGACTACTAGAAATGTCACCCCTTACAGCCGTAATCGATATCAAATACTCAGTGTCAGGCCGTAAGCCTTCTATAAAAGTGAACTTTTCTTCAATTCCAACTCCGACGCCAGTTGCTGAAATGGTTGGAGGCTTTAATGAAACCTACAATAGTTATCAAAGGTTTTTGAGATAAGTGATGGGTGGGACAAAGAGACAAGCAAACGCAGCTCGTATAGACAAAACTTCAACTTACTGAGTAAGAATTTGCTTTCGAAACCAAGTCCCATGTAACAATCATCGAAGTGTGAGTTACCGAACCAGGCGATACTTCTACGTTTTGTGGACTTTTCAGTTCAACTACAAAAATGGAAAAATATAAAATGTCTATTTCATTCATAAAGATTCCCTACATTAATTCCAACGCTGTAATAATACTTACCATAATCTTAACACCATAACTCAAGCAATTTCTTATATTCTGTGAGGTCTACTACATTCCTAAAACAAACTTAAACTCTTATCTTTATGTTTATTCTGTTTTTTTGGGTTTGCTATGGTCAAAGTAACGAGTTTTTTACAAATTAAGATTCTACGAAAGTATCACTTACCGAACTGGCCTTTTGTGATTGCTAGCATCCAGAATGTATATATCCAAAATGATAAAAAACAATATCTTTTGGATTGCAAACTATCCATTGTGAATAATCAAAGAAACACGTGATCTGTGACAAACATTATCAGAAAACAAAATCTTCTTTAGTTATTCCTAAAATAATCCGAAATCAAACTGCACAGACCTACTTATATCTCTCTTAAGGCACCTACAGTAGCTATTCTTTTCCTAGCACATGCTACGCAGCATCGTTTCTACAGTAGTTGATGGTTTTGTTACTGGGGATAGTGAAGCAACTGATTGTTCCTCATTTTATTTCACTGATTCCTGGCTTGGCACGAATAGAACAATTTAACGACTGAAACGTTGTAAAAATACTTAATGCTGCTTCTTGTAAAGTTACTTCCTCTACGCCGATTAGATTGAAGTTTATTTCAATCGGTCTTGGCAAAACTCATCAAAGCTGACTTTTTATTGGACAACGTCATACCGCGTCATAACCGCCTCGAGCAACAGAAACAGGTTTACAAACTATCGATACTATAATTGTGACGTCGCGACGTACCCAATCCATCTGCGTGAGCAGGATACGTAAAACCGTAATGTCGTCAGTAAGGTGGCTACTTGTCATACCGAGCAACGCAGAAGGAGGTTATACTGTATGTTGAAATAATTGCCTCTATATAAGCTACTTAGAAACGGATTTAGCTTTTCTGGTTTTTACATAATCACTAAAAGCTTAAGTTGGTTTTGGTAAAAATACATGCTGAATTAAAGAGCCGCATAGATAAAATATTATCCTGGAGAACTTGCTCAACACAAAAGTTTAAACATGCTCCTTTGAAAAAAAAACTTTTTTGTGATATACTGCAAGCGCTAGATGCCGCTCCAAGACACGGTGTTCTGACAACAACATTTGAAACGTTGTCACGAAATTGGCATGGTTTTTATAATTTTGCTCGGGAACTTTTGCAATCACGGGAAGTATTGTGTGTAATGACTGACGAAGTTTGCGTGAGACGTTACTTTTAATTGATGAGAACAAGCTGAACTGTTTGATTTTTTTCTTGGATTGAAAGTGGAAGCATGACAACCATATTAATGTTTTTCGTTACATTTCAATAGACTGGCAAGTCAGCTTAAAGTGATTGCAAAAGGGTTAAAGTGTTTTTTATTAAATTAACTAATAGCTGAATATAGGTTTGCTTGTGACATATACCAATGTGCTTTTAGCAACGCTTTACAATCTCAAGTAATCTTAAGGGTTAATAACAACCGCGTTAATTTTTTCTTACATTTCAATAGCCTATAGCCTAGTAAGTAAGTCTGAAATTGCAGGAAGATTTAGATTTTTTTAATTAAACCAATTCATACTTGAATTGACCTACTTGTAACTTGTACACGAAAGTTTTTATAGCAACACTTTCCTATATCAAATTTCGCAATTTTGTTCATATTTTCCGTGTAAAAGTTGTCCTCGTGGTGACACGCCAAATGATTGCAAAGACATAGATTGCAAAATGAACTTTGAAATGAGATAATTAAACAAAATTTGCATTTTTCTTTGTACCTATTTCATCAGCATGTCTGAGTGTGTCGTGAGCTTTCTTGGCGCCTTTCAGATCTTAGACAACACGAACATACATCTCACAGAATTGAGATCTAGAAATAAGTTGGCTGATTACGAAAGCTTTGAGGCTTATTAGGTAATCTCAGACTATGTTTACCAGCTTATTGTAAGGCATGCAGTAGGATATAAAAGTTTCCAAATATAACAGTTGCATACGAATGGGAAAATCCATCCGTCACTATTGATACAGCGGATGTGAAAAACGTCACGTAGGTAAAGTAAAAAATATCGTTTCGTATCTGATTTTTCAAGAATTCATCTTTTTCCTTCTTATTTTCGTTTTAGTTTGGAACACTCATTTAGGAAAGTGTGAGTTATAATACTGTTCAAAGCGACAAACAGATTTTCTAAATAACGCAATGAAGTTGTTTTTTTGAAGACATGTAGAAATATTTAAACTCCTATAAACTAAACTTAGATTAAAACAATCTCCAAGTCGACAAAATGTTAACGAAGGTAAAAAAAACCGCAGACAAGAGATCTTGTTAAACTACCACGTTTTTCTTTCGCGTTTCCGAACAGCGCTGGGCAAAAAAGATTAATTGCTTTATCCTAATTTAACACAAGCAGTCGTGTCATAGGGACATCCAACACAAGGCAGTGCAATAAGGAGTTTTTGATTACGCAATAAAACCTCATTTCCTTGAAATATCATAACTTTAAAAGCGTGTAGTTTTTACGAGGAACTCGCACTTTTAAGCAGAGGAATTGTAGATACTTTATATAAACTGAGATGAAACTTGTAAATTACAGAGATAGCATAGAAAAGTAAATCGATGACTAAAGGCAAAATAGTGGAAAGCAATATATCGAAAATGATTTGATTAACTAAAATCTTCAAAATATTAAATCAAAATATTATGGGTAATAATTTATTTAAAAACAATATCAGTATAATAAACCATTGTACTAATGTCATTTAGTAATGACATAATTTTTTATTAAATTTAGATTTATTTCGGGTAAATCGTAACTTTATAGCCTATACTTCAATTGTTGTTTAAGTGTTCTTTATAAGATGAACGGATTGCAAATTGGAGGCCTCGTTTTGCTGCTTGCTTTTCAAGGTAATTCTGTTACTTATGGTTTAGTAGTTGAGTCAGAACGTGTTGTTAGTTAAACTTACATTAGTTCTTTCATCATAAACTGAGTCTTTGCAATTTTATGCAGTTTAACGATTTGTAGAAAGTGAATTACAGAAAAGTAACATTTCTTTCTTTGATTTATATTTTGAAAACTAAAGAGATAGCCAAGGTGGCATAGACTACAATCTTATGTCAATCTATTTTTTTAAACTTTAAGTAGTTTTTTACGTCTAATCACTCTTTTCTTCCTTTAAGCTCATGCGCTCAATTGCTTCGTATGCAATGTGATCACGGTAGATGGCGCAATTACGACGGACGAGTGCACGAACGTGACCGCCCCAGTTCTCTGCGGTTTCGGGGAGACATTTTGTGAAACTTTCACTCAATCCAGCAGTAAGGAAAATAACACGCTGGTCTATAAGAGCTATTGTATTTCAACGAATATGCAATTAAGACCAATAGACTAAGTCGGTATACTGTTAGCCTACATAAAAACTCCTATAGCTAAGAACCTGAAAACAAACAATTTCTACTAGAAAAGACGAAAAAGTGTTATTTTTGTACATCACAGCCTTCGTTGGGTCTCCCTACGTCACAGAAACAAGAAAATGTTCCTCAAGGTCTGGCAACGGGGAATGCGTTGAGAACCAAGGAACCCAGGAATGCCTTACAACTTGTACAACAGGTTTGTCTTTTATAAAGTACGCTCATACACAGCTGTCTTTCACTTTTGAGCTTGTCCACGTAAGCACTTGTGCGTGGGTTACAATGTTATTTAGTGTTAAATAAAGTGTACGATGCACTTAGAACAATGTTATACCGGCGACCTGAAAAGAAGCGTTTTTAATCAAAGTTCATATGGCCACAACAATTATAACGTAATATTTTTCTTTGAGCATGAAAAATAAACAAATCAACAAAAAGTTTAAAAAATAATCAGTTGCTACAAATGCAAAACTATCTCTACCACTACAATGGTAAAACCGGAAACCGCTGTAACCACTCAAACTGTTTTTTCGCAGATGGCTGCAACGATCCACGGCCTAAAACCTTTCCACAGAGCGGACCTGAAAACCAAAACGGACCATTCGGAAACAGAGTCGGCGGAGAAGGCGGAGGAGACGGAGGAGATGGAGGAGGAGCGGACTCAACTGCAAGAATTCATTTGATTTCCGTTGTTTTCACGACGTTGTCATCAGTGGCTTTCATTCTTTTTTAAGTTAAAGACTACTTTAAGCTTTGTCGATGCCAACTTTGTGTAGTTGATGCTTCGTCTTCTTATCGATGTGATTAAATTGATAAACAATAAAATAACGCCACATAAACGATATACAACGTCTGATTTTTTTCGATTTATATTGAGAGTAATTCATGCACTGAAATCTGCCCAACGACATAAATCGTGGCTTGAAACATTCAAAACGTGACCAAAGCTCATATAACAGCAGCAGGCTGTTTGATATTAAGACTGTCCGCATGGTATTTCAGCTATAGCCAAATATTGTTAGAAAACAGAATAGCTAAGAGCAGAAACCTTACCCTTTCCTTTAGCAATTCTTTTGGCGGTTTCGGTAAAAGCGCAAATAGCGAAGAGGGCCAGATTTGTAAGCATAATCGTTGTTTATTAAACTATTTCGTTTAAGTGGGGAAAGCTGCAGCCTTTAATCTGCACAGCAGTTGAAATGCTAGGTAAAATTAAGAACATAAGCAAACATGGGCTAACTCTGCTGGTGTTTATGCTTTTCTTTGTTGGTAAGTTAAACAACTTGTCTTAACGGTTACAGGTATTTTCAAACGTTTATAAAGTGGGTGTATAAGTCTGTAAGAGCATTTCTTCAAATTTCAACTGTTATTATTTTCTTTTAAAGTTCCGTTTGTTTATACTACAACTTCTTACTTAAGTTTTCCTTATACAGTCGTGGGAAAAGCAATCAGTTGCTACAAATGCAGCATAGTTGAGGGTGGTGAAGGGCAAATAACTTCTAATACTTGCAAAACCACGCGAGCAACCCGTTGTAACTTCGACCAAACTTTTTGTAGCATCGTGGTCACTAAGAAAGGTAGGTGATTCCTTTACTAGCCTACATCAGCATCATAAACTACTGTTATCCTAGCGTTTTGTTAGCGGGAGTCACTGCACCGGTGTATAGCAACGCAGGAAGACAAAACCTGTTGAAGGAAATACAAATTTATTTGATTTCCCAATATATACACAGTCGTGTTTACGAGACGGACAACTAGAACCGAATACGGCTGTACCGACACAAAAGCGAATGATGGACAAGGGACCGACGACCAAGGATTGGAAACATTCACGACAACTTGCAATAAAGGTGACCTGTTTTTATTAGTAGGATGGTAAGTTAGTTATCACGTTATGTTATCAGCTGATAATTCTGGTTATAACCGCAGTTGGTTAATTTTGTGATTAGCAATATTTGAGAAACATAGTATGTTATATTTCTTCCCTGTTAAAATACAGACGGGTGCAACCGAGGTGGAGGAACAACCAAGCTGAAATCTTCTTTAACCCTGCTGGTCGTTTTGACCATTTTCTGTCAATTCTTGTTGAAGAACATGGGTTAATTTTACACGTTGCTGATTTTCGGTCATTTACATAACGTCTGGATTCACACTGGGTGTTGTTTTTACCTGGCGTACCCTCAACCGTTTTGTTGTAACTTGGCTTCAAATAAAACGTTTTGAAATGTGCCGCATGACTGAATGGTATAATTCTAGACAACTGAAACCACTGGTTTACGTGCTAGGAAAACTGCCAGAAGGCTCATATATTCTAAAGCCAGAGCGGTAATAAAACTGTTAAAGTCATGATTTTGAAGGCTTCATTCAGTCTCGTAGTTTGCAGACCTGAGTAAAGAGCACAGACATATAGCAATGCAATGCATTTACATATAAGTTTGTATAATATGAAATAGCTCATTCAGTAGGCTATGGATGGGCTGTTGTGTTACCAGCGACCACTTTGCAACGAAAAGGCTGCAAACGGGATGAAAAAGTTCTTGAAATGTTGACTATTGTATTGATTTGAGACTGTGTGAATTTTTGTTGTAGAAATAATCATTAAACAACTAGCTTTGTTCCCAATTTAGTCGTGACTGATTCGTACGTTTTCTGCATGACTAATCCTGTAAGCTTCCTGTGCACATAACGAAGCTATATGTGTCTATTATTATACGTTATAGCTCATTTCTAGAGCTATGGTAGGCTTTCGGAAAACGTTAGAAACTAGACATAACATGTAAGCTTTGGAAGAAGTTTTAGGATAGTATTTTTATTGCGGTTGTTCTTAGTCCACCTATTAGCTTGGCAGCCTTCTTGAAAAACTTACATCGACAGATAACTATGGAAAAAGGGAATGTTGGTCAATTTGAGCGATACAGTTTGTGTTGTATTGTATGACAGTTGCCGTGCTGCGACTTAACAATGTACAAGGTAGGCTGCAAGTCGCTTTTCGATTTGTAAGAGCGGCTTCTACAAATGTCTTGGTAAATTTGCAGCTTAGTTTAACTTTGAAGTTTACCGCAGTAAGATGTGAGTCAGGAACTTGTGTATGGTTATTTTATTTTTATGCAGGTGTGTTATTAGAGCACAAAAATAACGGTTGTAACTAAGTGAGGTTTAGTTCATGGCTTGCTATCAGACTAGTTGAACATAAGCATGCTTAATAAAGCGTTTTTACCAACTTAGCAGTTTCGCAGATGTAAGTAGCAGGCCGTATCACGTCACGTCTTGAATGATGATTTAGTTATGTCACGATTACAGGGCATTAAATACGTCACGGTTGTGCCTCTGTTACTGACAGACATCCGCCGTCGCACAGACTATCTAAGTTATATTGTATATTAAACAACACATTGTTAACGCGTGGTATTACTTCGCATCAAGCGAATTGCTTCCACCACTTTCGAGAAAGCTCAGGACGTGAAAACATGCGCATAGGTCGCTTCGTACAGTCCCATTACCACGTATTAATACTTCTACGCCGGTAAGTTTTTGGTAAACTTCCATGGCGATTAGCCGTACTGAGATAACCCGAAAAGGGCTTGGAAAGCTTGAAATTTGAAAATAATCAAATTTAACTAGAATTTGCAAAGAACACTTCTGGGCTTTTACTGACTATTAACTCACTGTAAATAAATTTGGAAAGCATCATACAACCGCAACTGTTTGTGGTACCACAACAAACTTCAGGGAATTACTTCTAACAATATGTCTTGACAAAACAGGGACTGACATTTCTTAGTGAACAAAGTGGCGACTGTTCAACAAATGTTTACTTAATTTGTTTAGTTCTTTTGTTGTGCACGGTATGTTATTTACAGAGGGCGAACAAGAAGGAATAATTTTGGCGACTTGAGTAGAATTATCTTTGAAATGGATCGAAATATAATGCTTTGTCACTGCTGACGTAAAAAGCGTTGCAATTGTTGTCTAAAAACGGCCACAATGATCAGCTTAACCTCATTGCGCTTCACTTCACCAACAAGCACCCTGCTTTAACGCTTCAATTACTTTCATTTCGTCCGCAACACTGCATTATATTATGTCCCGTGTTCGTTCGTTTACAAATAAAACGATAGTTATTGATGATATTAGGATGGTTAAATCACAGACATGCTTTGTTGATGTTGTATACAATCAGCAGCGATTGAATGTAGCTTGTTGATAAAATGTTGAACAAAGGAAGGCATAAGATATAAATAAGATTTGTTAATCTACAGTAAGTTGGCATAGAGCAGTGATTCCTAATCAGGGTCATGGCTCCCTGATAAAAGCGAAATGGAGCAAAATTAAAGGGGGTAAGCGGAAGGTACATGTCAAAAAAGCATGAAGATAATTTTATCATAAATTGAATTTTTTCATGAGCCCCATGAAGTAAGATTTTTATGTCGTTAGTCAACCTGAGTTAATAGAAAAACTATTTTGTGTGGCAACTATAGCGTCACACAATTTTTCTTTAGAAATTTCTGCTATGGCTCTTCCACTGGTTCATGCAGTTTTTGTAGCAAACGCCAAGAGTGTTAAACACAGTTTGTTTTAACCATTTAGGTTATAGGTGAATGATACCGGCAAGTCAGCTGCCAAATGTTTCAAGTGACCCTCTTGTTACTGAACCGAAGACCTTATCACGTGTCATTAAAATTAAACCAGCCTTCAATGAACTTCTCGAAGCTCAGCAAAGCTTGAAGGGTAAATTTTCTTAATACCAGTTGATAGGAAAAATGTCCAACACCACCTACGCTACTCATATCACGGGTCAAAGTGAATCACATCATGACAATTCCACCCATCATGGGGAGTCATCACATCACGGCAACTCCACTCATCACGGCAATTCAACTCATCACGGGGATGAACATCACGTCTCACATCATCTGATCACGTGGATGTCCTTTCTTGCCATGATACTTTTCATATTGATGTTTGGATACATTTTCTTTGTGGTGTACAGATGGTGAGTGGTTTGTGATAAGTGCCTCCAGGTAATAGGCATTGCTTGGTGTAGCCTTAAACTCTTTCGATTTTCGGTTCTTTTTTCTTTTCGAATTTTTTCCATTTGTGTTATGTTGAAATATTTTAGTTGTTTTGGTTGACTTTGCGGCAAGTGGGACTTTTAAAGATAAATTATTAATTTATAAGCTGTAGATACTTATCATTCCATTCAAGAAGCAATAGTAAAACAATATTTATTTTGGTTTTTAGCTACCGCAAGCGTCTGACCATAAAAAAGAAACCTCACAACCACAGTTCGGCCCTATTTCAAGAAATCGTCCTAACGTCAACCGTCACTGGCGCGGCGGCGCCTGGTATTGCAGACTTTGGAAACCATCACAGTTTGGTGGCAACCACATCGAAGACAGCAGAAACAACTCTCACCTTAGAGGCTCCCGGAGTGTTGGGAGTTTCTGCCGGAAAAAACGAGCATCCATCGCCGAAGAAAGTGGAACTAAAAGCCGATGTGATTTCAGACACAAAACGAGACTCGACAACGTTTGACGTTCACGTGAACGACACGAGCGGAGAAAGTCCGAGTTGTTCTCACGACCATTATGATCTTCCACCAGCTTATCATCAAGTCGGTGACAACTGAAAAGAGTTTTCACCTTCGTACAGAGTAAGCTATAACGCCCTGATTTAGGGGTCATAGTAATATATCAATGCCATAAACAAATATGTCATCATATATCCACACGAGCACTTCAATCAACGCTGCTTCATTACATTTTAACCTGTTACTTATGCGATTCGTGTCATATGTCGCCTTCTTATTGTATTATCTATGCACGATATGCCATGCACATTGTTTACAAACTTGATGCAATTTTATATCTAAAAAAAATTGCTTGTTTTAAAAGTCGAATAGGAAATATTTTTTAACGTTCTTGATATGTTCTTTTCTTAATTTTCGTAAAAAGTAAAAGTTCTTGTCTCAGAAAATAAAACACCTGCTCGTGAATGTAACATAGTTTTTTTTGGTTTAAAATACTTTACTAAAAATACTAAAATACTTGGTTTAAAATACTTTTAGTTTAAAATACAATACTTTTTTTAACGTTTTTGGTTGAAAAGAGTAAACAGCTGACGTTCTTTTGTATACGAAAGCTTGCATGCAAATTGTAGGTAAAAAGGGCTTAAAATTTGGTGAAATCACTTTATATAACCTATACAAAAAACTTGTTTGAATGATGATCCCTTTTTGCTAATTTTACTTTAACATGACGAAACAAAGAAGTTGGCACTGTTTTAATGATTGCTGTATCGTATACATGCTGTATTGCATTCCTGTTCGGGGTTAACCATAGGCCTAATGATATTCAATTTATTATTTCCGCAAAACCCAAACACGTCATGGAGGCGCATTTGCTGGTAATTTTCACGAGTAGAATCTCCCAATTGCATCCCATTTCAATTTGCCTGGCTACTCATTCATAAGTTGCTATAATTTTCAATTATATTTAGATGACAGCGGGAAGCCGTAAGTATAAGTGCATCTATATGCCAAAATAATTTCAACCCTATGCGAACGACAGCAGCCCAGTAATTAAACACTGTCCACAGTTCCGATACTTTTTAATAATTTTGAGACTTTGGGTTGGTTTGGGCAATTAGTTAGTTTTGAAATAACATGGGCCGCTATATCTGCACCTAAGCAGTAGGAAACAAGAAAACGACGCAGAGGTTTTGAGCAAAGTAAACCAAACGTAGTAATTTTCCTGTGTCACTAAAGAGACCGGTCTCTAATGAAATAGGTCTCAAGTCACGTGTTTTTACACTTTTGGTGGTGACGTCACGTTTAGTATGGTGATGGAATTTTTGTGAATGACTGCATTCTGTTTTTTTGAAACCAGTTCTGCATTTGGAAAACAAGCATGTCATAAGTTTTTTGCATAAAACGAAAAACTACAAATAAAAACCAAAACCCAGTATATGACCAGCAATCACGAAACGTCCTTATTTGCAAGCGCGGATCTCAACAAGGGCTGTGACGTGCGTTGTTCAGCAAGAGCAATGTTGTGCAATGAGAAATATATATATATGGTTATAACCGTGAATTCCCGTTCTTGTTTATCCTGTCAAAGTTAATCATAAGTCGACTTATTGTACAAACTTACAATGAGATTAACGACACTGGCTCCGACTCATTATTATAATAACCGAGTTTTTTTAATTGGTGAAAATATAATTAATCATACAACATGTACTTGATAAGTACTTTTTACTGAACATGAGTGGAATAATTACAACATGAAAGCAACATATAAGTATTTTAATGAAAATACTGCAATAAGTATTGTTAGACAGGAAACACAATTGTACAAAAAAATGTTTAGGAAAATGCAAAAGTTAAGCTTTATAACTGATGATTATAAACCTCAAGATACTTTTCGAAAAATATAATGTTACAAATTAATGAAAGCTTCTTTTATTCAGCCAAGAGGGTGATTACTTACATGCTACTTAAAACAAGATGAAGATACCTTGTAGGCTAACACACACAGTCAACTGTTCGATGGAACCCTATAAAATCAAAAGCAATTACGAGCAGGCAAGAATTAGGGTTAAATAAAGACCAAGCTCTTAACGACTAAGACTAAATTAATCCAAAGCAGATAAGGTCATGGCAAGTTAAAATAAACAATTTACGGAATTGTTTATGTTTAATTAAAGGAATTCATTGAAATTACATTGAAAAATTACAATGGAAAATACACTTTATCACTGAAAATTTAAAAGGGAAGAGAAAAACTGTAAAGAAGAAAAAGATAAAGATCTTTATACATTCTTGTCTTCATACATCTGCTTCTGAATTTTGTCCAAATGTTTGCATTGGCTGGCCCGGATAAGCTGCTGACTGCAACGCAACAAGGAAAGAAAAATGAAATTTCAACCCAATGTGAGGGCTAAGTACAGCTTCCAAATAACCTCACCTGTTGCATTCCACAGCAACAAGCACAGCAATTGTTTGGCGACGAGCAACATCCGAAGGAGGTGCTAATGATCAGAAGAATGAATGCTATGAAACCCAATACAGCCAGTACAACATGGAGCCAAGCAATGGTGGCCAAGGGACCAACACCAAGCTGAAAGGAAAAAGAACTTCAGCCCAGTTTAGCAAAAAACGTATACGCAAGAGACGAACAACCAAACAAAACACGTCAAGATCTTTATAACTTTTGTTTTGAACATACAAGAAAAAAAAAAAAAAAAAAAAATTAAGGTAAAAATATAAAAGCAAACGTCATTAAAATGAAAAACGATTTGCTCTATATGACTTACAACTGCTGCTAACAGCAAAGGACTGATGATGGCAGCGGAAGCTGTTAGTAACAGTGATAGGATGGCACCGACAACACCAAATCCAATATGGCAGTTCACCTTGAAAAAAGTACTTAATTTAAATAATGGATTTTATATTGTAAATTTTTTCACAGAGCAGCTCAAAAACCGAATAACTGCCCTGTACAAAGTATATAAAACTCACGAGACAAACTGAGGATCCACTGCCACCGGCAGCTACAGCCAAAGCACCGGATATGAGAATCTATAAAAACACATGTGACGTTTTCATGACAAATAAAAACTCAATTTGATTAAAAACGTGTTTCTTCAACATTGGTCCGGGGACGTAAAATTTTGCAGCATCTCATTGAATGTATTTGCTGGACTTTTCAATGTTTCAACGTTGTGCAGATGCAGGTATGTTAGCTCGTTAGAATGATTCAAATAGCGCAGACGAGTGAAAGTGATCGTCTTACCCAGATTCCACACCAAATTCCAGAACCGAAGTTGAATTGAGGGTTGCCATAAAATCCAAATGCATTGGTATTGCTTATTAGTTGTGTGCTACCTCGGTAGCTCACCAAGCTTGCAGATGGTGATGTACTTAATAAGGCAGCGACGGTTATTCCAATGACGATGCAGATAATTGCCACGATGATTTCTATGATCTGTGTTAAAAAGCGTATTCTTAGAAAGAGTATCATAGCCTACCTCCACACCATTCATATATTGTGTCAATGCAAAGAAGTTTTGTTTTTCTTTTAAAATATGACACTTGCAAATACATTTCAATATTACGTCAATATACAACACTCCCGTTTTATACCTGATTGCTATTACAGTTTTTACATCAGCAACAAAATTTTTTTAATATTATCCTTATACTATACATCATATCATGTCATAACAACGACATAATTTTGTAGCTACTTACTCCAAGTATTCTGATGGCCTTCTTGTTTTTGATCTCTGGTTGGACCACTGTGGTCACTGTAACTGTTTTGCCTTCAAAGGATGACATGTTTGTTTCAACTTCAGCAAATAATATCCTAAACCCTTGTAGAAGGACTGAGTATAAACAGAGACTATAGTGTTAGGTAAAACGCAAAATAATGAATGTTGTAAGTTTTCCGTATAGCTGTCCGGTGCCCATGAAAGACTTTGCTTATAAAACGTGACTATACCAGTTGTAAAAAAATACATAAGTTTTCCATTATTAATCTAAGCATCACGCGTCGATCGAACGATTTCGTTAATTATATTTTGCTTCGAGTTTTTACTTGTTAGATTTTAGCGTGGGTTCAGGTAATACAGACTCGTACATTAATCAGTACCGCATGGGTCTCTGCATATCTGAAAACTTTATGACTTTGAAATAGAAGATTTCAAATGCTAAAATTTTGATTAAAGTTGAATTAAACGGTTTACGTTCGAACAAGTGCAAATATATGGAAAACTTAATGTATTTTATTAATAGTTTGCTTACTTTAATGTCAAAACTTTTAAATTAAATTTTCTTCATTAAATATTTTCCCTATGATTGTTGTACGAGTCTTCCCTCAAGAATTCAATTCTCAGTTTCCTAAAATATTAACTCTAAAAGTTATCATCCGCTGTTGTAACACAATAGAAGAAAACGGATTTCGCTGAAAAACTGACCTGACTTATATAGAGTAAAATCTTTAGAAAAATTCCATGACGACATAAAAGGAACATAGAACTCAGAGACAAGTCGCATCACAAGACATGCCTTAGTTTGCTACAAAGTGTAAGACAACTGGAAATTACTAGGATTTTTTAGTTTCGAACCGTTAATATGAAACTTTTGCAGAGACGGTCTGCATTGTAATTTTCGACTTCTGCTCTGACAGAGGCACGACTATCGGAAATGACGTCACTGAGCGATGCCACGTTTCAATCGTAAGAATTACATATACGAATGCGACTTTTGAAATTATTGTGTCTGGGTGTTTTGCTTACATTACACAGAGGCGGAGCAAGACTGTAAAGGCAATTTTGCTAAACCGCAAGACAACGTATAGCAACAGCAACATTCCGGCCGTCTCTGAAACGCCGTTAAAATTAATTGTGCTATGGCTTGGTATAGTGATAAAATATATTTTGTTTGTTGGATTTTGGTCGCACCTAAAATAGATATTAAATGGTATTGCCAACTTTAAATGGCTAAAATAACTTTGGTCACGTTTTTACAAATCGTGCGTTCAAGATACGCGTAAAAATCTATATCACAACGAGTTCTTTTACTTCGGCAGCAATTAATCGTGATTGAGAGAAAGGACTTACTTGCTTGTATAGGCCTATCTGTAATGCTGTTATAAGTGTATCTGATCAGAATTTAGTTTTTGAAATTAACTGCATGGTTACAGAATTATTTGCAATCATTCCGTTCCGATTGCCTCATTCTTCTCCACATTATTATGCACACATTAAGAATATTCCTAATATATTTATGAAAACATTGTTAAACATGCATTTTTGATGTAAGCAACGCTAAACGAAAATTAGCAAAAATATAATTTTCCTGATATTTGCCACCATTTAGATTTTAGAGGAACAATGTTGAAGTATTTCATTTCGAAAATATTTCAAGTCTGTCAATTTGGCCAAAAGAAATGCCCAATCTTGATCCGACCAAGTCAGCAATTCGCCAGGAGATGACTATATACCTTAACGGTTTACGTCCAGAAATGAAGTTTGAAGTTCAACAAAACCAAAACCATGTCAGCAGCCTTCCATCTTAACAAGAGGGGTGCAAAACGTAAACATCAACGTTGCAAGGGTTAAATCTAAGTTAACATCAACGGGATTTGTCTGCCCTTCTTTTTACGCCCAAATTCATTGCTGGAAAAATTTCGGGCCGATCGCATTTTCTCTTGCACTAAAAATCACTACTCAGGAAACTTCTAGATGTACACATCTCGAGTCTGGTGGGCTCAGACTGGGGCCTTGGGCTGCTGCTCATCGTACAGCAGTCGTCGTTTAATCTATGCTTAACCGCTGAGTACTGTGCATTTGTCTGGTGATGCAGGACACACACCAACAAAATCGACATGGTCATAAACGATGCATTGCATACTGTGACTGGATGACTGCGTCAAACACCACTAGATAACCTTTCTATTCTCGCGAGCTTTCACCTTACCGGGCTTTGCCGCCATAACGCCAATTTTTCCCAGTTTTTGGGGTGATGAAGCCACTCCACTTACTCCACTCGAGATGTTTTGCTGCTGGAAAGAAACAATCTGGAAGTCTAAAATTAAGACAACCATTTGTGCATACAGGCCGCACTGCAATTGCTAGAACAAGCCGAAAACCCAGGCTTCTGTGCGGCTTGTTGAGCGGGTCATAAATTACACGTGGAATGGCAGGAGAGTCTTGCTAGGCTTTTTCATCATCGACGCCGACTCCCACCCCAACAGACTTTCTCTGCCCAGGATGCCCTGGGTATGACTTAACCGTCTGCAAATCGACGTTGGGCGCTTCAACTCAACCCCGTGCAAATCATGAGTGGCAAACTCTGTGACGTTTGAATCTGGCGCGGAAAAAACAAACGTAGACCATGTTATATCCGATTATTCTATATACCTCATACCCGTAACGGAATGAATGGCTTGCGTGTTTTGATAACAGCACGACATCATAGTTGTGCGACACGTGCCCCGACATTTTGCCTGGATTCCTGAATAATGTCTGGCTCATACGACGACCAGGCCAAGTCAGTGAAGTAATTGTACCACGTGGTAAGATGAATCATGTTCGGAGCATGTCTATTTAAAGAATTAGCAGTGCGAGTTTTATGGATACATATTATGGTTGTAGTAGGGCAGCAACGCCATCGTACGGTAGAGGAAAAATCAAGTAGACGGTCACAGAGTTTATGGAATAAAATATAAGGGTGTTGTAGTCCAACGAGAGCACAACAATTGTGTAATAGAAAGATGAAAGATGATTGTGAAATGATTGAAATGAAATGAAAGATGAAATGAAATGAAATGAAATGAAATGAAAGATGATTGATTGTGAAAGTGAAAGATTTTGACTTGTCAAAAGTTCTATCGGAGAATGGTTTTGATTTTGAAAACTTAGTATTTGCAACTTTTGCAGAATTAGTAAATTTTGCAACTCTCGTCTAAAATTTTGCCAAACGTTTAGTACTTTTAATTGCCACAACAACAACAAGGAGATGCAATTTTAGTTATACGAAATAACGAACATGGAGTTACGCATAATAAGGTACCGGCCGATTCGTGGACTTAAACGTTTTCCTGAGGCAATTGTGTTGACCAGTTGTTTTCAAAAGGTGACACTTTCGTGTGGAAGTTGTTGGAAATGAAATTCAAAAGATATAGTAAGACCTTGAGTATGAGCAGACTGCACCCGAAGGATGAAACGTTATTGATGGACGTTAACGATGAAATTGCCCAAGCTTTATAGCTATTCTCATTAAATGTGATAACTTGAAACCACAACACCTAACTTCCTTAACGCAAATAAATTTATTCATCAAATGATAAATCATATTGCTTTTATTGTTACGCTTTTTGCCTACAATGCCGAATGTTAGTCTACATATATAAGAAACGTCTTAGTCGGTTTTGGAAATGAGTTTTAAAAGGTTGCCTCCACGGATGTCCCTTGCAAGAGTAAAGTTTGTTCACGATATTGATTTTCCTAACTGGCATTTCTCCGAGATATAATTTTAATGAAATCTCTCATTAAAGTATAAACTTAAATTTCTTTTCAAAGAATATTTACGTTATAGCACTTGCTGTTTTCTTGCACAAGCATTGAAGTACGGTGAACTTGTTGGACCATCCTATATACCACAATGTAGCTAATGCAGCTTCAGGTTTCAATTAAGCGCCAAAATGCAAAAAAAACAGATCTTTTAAATTTCCTTCCAATCAAAGCCGGGTAGTTTAGTCTTATAGATCGAGATGCATTGAATTAATGACTCGATACATTAGCAAAGATTGGTTGACGATTATATTACTAATGGTATCTTTCTGAATTAGCCTGTAATCATATATATTTGTTATTGTTACACTTGTTTTTGCCCTGTATATGTTGCGTTTCACCTTTGCCGCCGATTGCGCGTTTTCGTGGCTAATTAAGCACATTTGTCTTTTTATCGACGTGTGTCCGACAAGTAGTTGCACGGACAGTTTTGTATTGGAGCTCCTGAAATAAGCTGGGTCAATGGGAGTTGACTTAAGTGCTTTTAAATAAAAGATGTGCCTGTAATTCTAAGAGTGAGGACAACAAAACGTAACAAATGCACTCGTTTCATTGTATAAAAATTTACTTTTTTTTCTCCTCCTTTTTGAAAAATGGAATGCCTCGCTTATTTATACATTTACGTAATTTCTTTGTAAGTCATAAATCTTTCTTCTGTTCATTTCGTTGTTGACTTCGAAAAGTTGCACCATCTTGGCTAATTTTGACCTTTCAACTCTGACGTATGTGTTTTCAATTGCTGTACCAGTTCAATCGAGGTAAGATCTGTTATCTTTGTATCTGATCACGAGATCTTCACATGATCCTTTCTGATGCATATGTTTTTCCACGCGTAGGCTTGTGACGTAACATAGAGTCACGTGGTTATGGTTCGATTGTCACACTCTAAAATCTCAATGGTGGCAAATATCAGGAAAATTATATTTTTGCTAGATTTTGTTTTACGTTGCTTACAAAAATGCATGTTTAACAATGTTTTCATAAATATCTTAAGAATATTCTTAATGTGTGCATAATAATGAGGAGAAGAATGGGGCTATCGGAACGGAATGATTGCAAATAATTCCGTAACCATGCAGTTAATTTCAAAAACTAAATTCTGATCAGATACACTTATAACAGCATTACAGATATACAAACAAGTAAGCCCGTTTTCGTTTTCTTCTATTGTGTTACAACAGCGGATGATAACTTTTAGAGTTAATTTTTTAGGAAACTGAGAATTGAATTCTTGAAGAAAGACTCGTACAACAATCGTAGGGAAAATATTTAAAGAAGAAAATTTAATTTAAAGTTTTGACATCAAAGTAAGAGAACTATTAATAAAATACATTAAGTTTTCCATATATTTGCACTTGTTCGAACGTAAACCATTTATTTCAACTTTAATCAAAATTTTAGCATTTGAAATCTTCTATTTCAAAGTCATAAAGTTTTCAGAAATGCAGAGACCCATGCTGTACTGATTAATGTACGAGTCTGTATTACCTGAACCCACGCTAAATTTTAACAAGTAAAAACTCGAAGCAAAATATAATTAACGAAATCGTTCGATCGACGCGTGATGCTTATTTTACAACTGGTACAGTCACGTTTTATAAGCGAAGTCTTACATGGGCACCGGACAGCTATATATAAAACGTACAACATTCATTATTTTGCGTTTTAACTAACACTATAGTCTCTGTTTATACTCAGTGCTTCTACCAGGGTTTAGGATATTATTTGCTAAAGTTGAAACGAATATGTCATCCTTTGAAAGCGAAGCAGTTGCAGTGACCACAGTGGTCCAACCAGAGATCAAAAACAAGAGGGCCATCAGAATACTTGGAGTAAGTAGCTACGAAAGTATGACGTTGTTATAACATGATATGATGTATAGTATAAGGATAATATTAAAAAATTTTGTTACTGATGTAAAAACTGTAATGACAATCAGTTATAAAACGGGAGTGTTGTATATTGACGTAATATTGAAATTTATTTGCAAGTATTATATTTTAAACCGAAAAAAAACTTCTTTGCATTGGCACAATATATGAATGGTGTGGAGGTAGGCTATACTCTTTGTAAGAAAACGCTTTTTAACACAGATCATAGAAATCATCTTAGCAATTATCTGCATCGTCATTGGAATAACCGTCGCTGCCTTATTAAGTACATCACCATCTGCAAGCTTGGTGAGCTACCGAGGTAGCACACAACTAATAAGCGGTACCAATGCATTTGGACTTTTTGGTAACCCTTACATCAACTTCGGTTCTGGAATTTGGTGTGGAATCTGGGTAAGACGATCACTTTCACTCGTCTGCGCTATTTGAATCGTTCTAACGAGCTAACATATCTGCACCTGCATCTGCACAACGTTGAAACATTGAAAAGTGCAGCAAATATATTCAATGAGATGCTGCAAAAATTTTACGCCCCACATCAATGTTGAAGAAACACGTTTTTAACCAAATTGAGTTTTTATTTGTCATGAAAACGTCACATGTGTTTTTATAGATTCTCATATCCGGTGCTTTGGCTGTAGCTGCCGGTGGAAGCGGATCCTCAGTTTGTCTCGTGAGTCTTATGTACTTTGTACAGAGCAGTTATTCGGTTTTTGAGCTGCTCTATAAAAAATTTAGAATATAAAATCCATTATTTAAATAAATACTTGCTTCAAGGTGAACTGCCATATTGGATTTGGTGTTGTCGGTGCCATCCTATCACTGTCACTAACAGCTTCCGGTGCCATCATCAATCAGCAGCTTGGTGTTGGTCCCTTGGCCACCATTGCTTCACTCCATGTTGTACTGGCTGTATTGGGTTTTATAGCATTCATTCTTCTGATGGTTAGTAGCGCCTGCGGATGTTGCTCGTCGCCAAACAATTGCTGTGCTTGTTGCTGTGGAATGCAACAGGTGAGGTTATTTGGAAGCTGTACTTAGCCCTCACATTGGGTTGAAATTTCATGTTTCTTTCCTTGTTGCGTTGCAGTCAGCAGCTTATTCGGGCCAGCCAATGCAAACATTTGGACAAAATTCAGAAGCAGAAGATGTATGAAGACAAGAATGTATAAAGAGCTTTATCTTTTTCTTCTTTACAGTTTTTCTCTTCCCTTTTAAATTTTCAGTGATAAAGTATATTTTCCATTGCAATTTTTCAGTGTAATTTCAATGTATTTTCCTTTAATGAAACATAAACAATTCCGTATTTTTTATTTTTTATTTGTGATAACTTAATTTGCTTTGGACTAATTTTAGTCGTTAAGAACTTGGTCCTTATTTAACCCTAATTCTTGCCTGCTCGTAATTGCTTTTGATTTTATATAGGGTTCGGTCAAACAGTTGACTGTGTGTGTTAGCCTACAAGGTATCTTCATCTTGTTTTAAGCAGCATGCAAGTTATCACCCGCTTGGCTGAATAAAAGAAGCTTTCATTAATCTGTAACATTATATTTTTCGAAAAGTATCTTGAGGTTTATAATCATCAGTTATAAAGCTTAACTTTTGCTGTTTCTTAAACATTCTTTTGTACAATTGTGTTTCCTGTCTAACAATACTTATTGCAGTATTTTCATTGAAATACTTTGCTTTTATTTTGTAAATATTCCACTCATGTGCAGTAAAAAGTACTCATCAAGTACATGTTGTATGATTATATTTTCACCAATTAAAAAAAACTCGGTTATTATAATAATGAGTCGGAGCCAGTGTCGTTAATCTCATTGTAAGTTTGTACAATAAGTCGTCTTATGATTAACTTAGACTGGATAAACAAGAAAGGGAATTCACGGTTATAACCATATACGTATATTTCTCATTGCACAACTTTTCTATCGATTAAAGTTGAGCTAAATTATATTGATCTTTGTGGCGTAACATTTGTATAATATCAAAAACAAACAACAAAACTACCAAAGCTCTTTGTGCTGTTATACCGCGTTTGTGAGTTTTACAATTGACAATTGTTTGAAGAGTTTAACCAGTTGGTCAGCGGCGATAGTTACTACACAAGAAAACGTTTCAAAGATTTTCAACTTTTGCATTAAATAAATCTTTTAAAGGAAATGTTCCAAGCTCTTTTAAACAAACAAACGGCCGGATTAAGCAAACAAATGATATAACTCGGTGAACAAATGATATAACCTGAAATGATATTTCTTTCATGCTGTGGTGTGTTAGGTTAAACCAGGCGTCACCAAACTTTTTTCACAAAGAGCCAGATTATCATGAATACTGACGATCGCGGGCCAAATTCCCACTTTGATAAATAAGCTGCCATAGAATAAGCTCATTTGTGATTCTGTGAGGTGGGACAAATTAATCTCGCGTGCCGGATCTGGCCCGCGGGTCGCAGTTTGGTGACCTCTGGATTGCACCAAAAGTATGAAATAGGGCCGTTACGTTTCCAAATATCCAAGAATCAATCAATGATGTCTGTGATGTTAGTTTGAGCTTCAAAGAATGATTGGCTTTTATTTTTTTGTTAGAATATTGGATGGTGAAAGCAATTTGAGGATGTACAGTTGTTTGTGTCGATCAAAGTGATCAGCATTTTCTGGATGTGAAAAAAGAGCATAATAACTCTTTAAATTAGTAATATCAATACAAATGGAAACAACCGCGTTTTCAAACTACAAATTTGGCTTCATGATAATCAGCTGTATTTCAATAAAAACCGTTTATGTTTTATCAGAATGTTTACTGTAAAAATAGCGGTGGCTAGATATGCTGGTCTTGCATGCATGATAATGTCTGTTACGTAAAACTTCTTAAGAATTCTGGAGCAGCTCAAGTGTAGGATATGTGCTTGCCCTGGAGAACTTACAGTTGGATGTTTGTTGCCAAGTAAAACATTTATCAATTTAAGGGCATCATAAAATTCACGTAACTTAGTCTTTTTCAATTTTTTGTAAGCTTTTTTCTATTGATTGTGTATTGCCCGCTGTTTATGTAGAACTTAGTAGCATTTCGAATACAAAGTTTGCTTTGAAACAAACATGTCATCCTTTCAAAGCATACCAGCTGTCGAACCAGAAATAAGGAACAGGAACGTCATCAAGATACTTGGGGTAAGTAGCCATTAAAACGTGGGCGTCACAAACGTGTAAAAGAAGGTTTTCTCTGCTGGAAGGTAGTCAAATAATTATTGCGTAAAAGTAGTGTAGAATTTGAAACCAACATCCTTTAAATTGACCAGGCCGTAATTTTTAATTAGATGACATGTACTGTATGCATTAAAGTCATGTCCAACTTAATAAACTATACAAATCTCTACAAAATCGATGTATAGATTATAGAAATCATCGTAGCCATTATCTGCATCATCATCGGAGTAGCCATTGTCGTCTTGTTCACCGTTACATCTACTGAAATAATTCGAATTGCCGGCAGCACAATAATAATTACTGCAAGTGTTGTCAGAGTTTGCCACTCATGATTTGCACAGAGTTGAGTTGAAGCGCCCAACGTCGATTTGCAGGCGGTTGAGTCATACCCAGGGCATCCCGGGCATCCCGGGCAGAGAAAGTCCGTTGGGGTGGGAGTCGGCGTCGATGATGAAATTGTGAAGCCTAGCAAAACTCTCCTGCCATTCCATGTGCAATTTATGGCCCGCTCAACAAGCCGCACAAAAGCTTGGGTTTTCGGCTTGTTCTAGCAATTGCAGTGCGGCCTGTATGTACAAATGGTTGTCTTAATTTTAGACCTCCAGATTGTTTCTTTCCAGCGGCAAAACATCTCGAGTGGAGTAAGTGGAGTGGTTCCGTCGCCCCAAGAGCTAGGAAAACATTGACTCTATGGCGGCAAAGCCCAGTAAGATGAAAGCTCGCGAGAATAGAAAGGTTATCTAGTGGTGTTTGACGCAGTCATCCAGTCACAGTATGCAATACATCGTTTATACCCGTGTCGATTTTGTTGGTGTGTGTCCTGCATCACCAGACAGATGCACAGTACTCAGCGGTGAAGTATAGATTAAACGACGACTGCTGTACGATGAGCAGCAGCCCTTGGCCCCAGTCTGAGCCCACCAGACTCGAGATGTGTACATCTAGAAGTTTCCTGATTAGCGACTTTTAGTGCAAGAGAAATTGTGATCTGCCCGAGATTTTTCCAGCAATGAATTTGGGTGTGGAAAGAAGGGCAGACACATCCCGTTGATGTTAACTTTAATTTAACCTTTGCAACGTTGATGTTTACGTTTTGCTACCCTCTTGTTAAGATGGAAGGCTGCTGACATGGTTTTGATTTTGTTGAGCTTCAAACTTCATTTCTGGACGTAAACCGATAAGGTAGGTAGTCATCTCCTGGTGAATTGCTGACTTGGTCTGATCAAGACTGGGTATTTCTTTGGCCAAGTTGACAGACTTGAAACATTTTATCAAAATAAAATACTTCAACATTGTTCTTCTTATGATAAATATTAGTTCGTTTGTATATCACTTGTGTGAAGTATTACACAACAAACACATCTGTCATAATGACCGCGTATGCTGGCGGCTTTTGTTACAGGATGAGCGAGGACGATTGATGGTTGATAATTTGTTTTGCTTCTGCTTCGATGGTATGAGTTCTCATTTCTCGAACGGTGTGATTATGCAGTTAGTTGCTTAATTCTATCTATACATATTACTATATGATAAAGTTCCCATTTTATTTATTATCAGAAACGAAGGCTTTCACCTTCGGGCAAAACTTACTGAATGTTACATTGCGCAGTAGTAACTAGTGAAATCGATAACATAAAAAGAAAGCATTGCAAACATAATTACATCGGTATATATATGGCACACCAGTTCAAGCGAGGTAATTTATCTGAACTTCATTACGGAGAATTCAAGTCCGTTCAACAATTGAATTGCAAGATCCCAAATTAAAATTTCAGCATTTCGAAAACAACTCGTGACTCGTGACGTAACCGTTACATAGCCTCCCTTCTCAGAGGGAAGCTTGCGTGAAAAATGAAATTGAAAGGCAAGCTGAATTCTACAAAATTATTTCTGTGGTTATAAACTTATAATATTGATCACAGTCATTAAAATAAGAATTTAGTGTAGAGTACATTGACAGAGCTCGGCAAATATAACAAATATCGATACACCATTTCACTTGATATACAAAACATGAGACATAAGTTTACAGAAGTGTCGTATTTCCCTTGCATGTCGAAGATTAAAAAAAATGAGCGATCACGTCGGCGTGTGTCTTTCCGCGGCTGTAGCAAGCCTTGTTTGCGGTAGTAAGATGCAGTTTGTTGCGATGTCCAATGGACTTTGTTTCTTGATGCGTAAAAAATATATACAATATTTTGCTCATGCTCTTGGAGATGTATAACACGTCGTCGGTTAGGCGATCAAAATTTTATCACATCAACCAGGTATCAATGCCATTAGTTCTGTTGTTTTCGAATTGGTCTTGTTGCTTATATTGGAGATGAATTTCCTAAAACTTCCTCGTTGACTAGCGTTCGTAGTTGGTTGATCTTGCTGCTGAAACTTGGTCATTAAAACTTCATAAATAGCTGGTAACATTCTTTCTTGCTCAATATATATGCATCTAACTCAGCAAATTCGAACTTATCAGGGCACCAATTTATGACAATTTAGGTTGGTTTCCTAGTCGTATTTGACATAATCATGATGTCACTATGACTTATTACGACTTAAGCAATGTCCACAAATTGTCACAATAGATAGCTGTCTTTGATTTGGCTATCTTCTTTGTCGGCTGATGAGTCTCTCTCTTCTGACCATGAAAGTTGATTGTTCGTTTTACATCAATATGTAAATGCAATTTAACGCACACTTAATTATCGATTAGATTGTCTGCAAAGAAATGAACACCACAGCAGCAAACAGCATACACTTTTATTTACAGCTTCCAGTCACCCGATAATATAATCGAGGTAATCACGTTTGCTTTGAATGCACTCGTTTCATTGTATAAAAATTAACTTTTTTTCTCCTCCTTTTTGAAAAATGGAATGCCTCGCTTATTTATACGGTTACGTAATTTCTTTGTAATTCATAAATCTTTCTTCTGTTCATTTCGTTGTTGACTTCGAAAAGTTGCACCATCTTGGCTAATTTTGACCTTTCAATTCTGACGTATGTGTTTACAATTGCTGTACCAGTTCAATCGAGGTAAGGTCTGTTATCTTTGTATCTGATCACGAGGTCTTCACATGATCCTTTCCGATGCATATGTTTTTCCACACGTAGGCTTATGACGTAACATAGAGTCACGTGGTTATGGTTCGATTGTCACACTCTAAAATCTCAATGGTGGCAAATATCAGGAAAATTATATTTTTGCTAGATTTTGTTTAACGTTGCTTACAAAAATGCATGTTTAACAATGTTTTCATAAAAACCTTAGGAATATTCTTAATGTGTGCATAATAATATGGAGAAGAATGGGGCTATCGGAACGGAATGATTGCAAATAATTCCGTAACCATGCAGTTAATTTCAAAAACTAAATTCTGATCAGATACACTTATAACAGCATTACAGATATACAAGCAAGTAAGCCCGTTTTTGTTTTCTTCTATTGTGTTACAACAGCGGATGATAACTTTTAGAGTTAATTTTTTAGGAAACTGAGAATTGAATTCTTGAAGAAAGACTCGTACAACAATCGTAGGGAAAATATTTAATGAAGAAAATTTAATTTAAAGTTTTGACATCAAAGTAAGAGAACTATTAATAAAATACATTAAGTTTTCCATATATTTGCACTTGTTCGAACGTAAACCATTTATTTCAACTTTAATCAAAATTTTAGCATTTGAAATCTTTTATTTCAAAGTCATAAAGTTTTCAGAAATGCAGAGACCCATGCGGTACTGATTAATGTACGAGTCTGTATTACCTGAACCCACGCTAAATTTTAACAAGTAAAAACTCGAAGCAAAATATAATTAACGAAATCGTTCGATCGACGCGTGATGCTTATTTTACAACTGGTATAGTCACGTTTTATAAGCGAAGTCTTTCATGGGCACCGGACAGCTATATATAAAACGTACAACATTCATTATTTTTGCGTTTTACCTAACACTATAGTCTCTGTTTATACTCAATGCTTCTACAAGGGTTTAGGATATTATTTGCTAAAGTTGAAACAAACATGTCATCCTTTGAAAGCAAAACAGTTACAGTGACCACAGTGGTCCAACAAGAGATCAAAAACAAGAAGGCCATCAGAATACTTGGAGTAAGTAGCTACAAAATTATGTCGTTGTTATAACATGATATGATGTATAAGGTACCTGTACCGAATAAGGCCCGGTCCCTAATAAGGCCCATTGCTCATATTTCGCAAACCCGTGCAAATAAATAAAAGATTTTGTCCCTACATAAAAACTAATATAAATTCATGATGGTTTACCAGATTTCATCCTTGTCACGTGATCAACCGATTCGCTAGAGCACAACAAAAATTTGATATTTGCAGTTAAGGTGGTTTTGTTAATTTAGAAAAAAAGTAAGTGAGAATTTGGCCGGTTAAATGAACTGTTGTCAGCCGGCTGAAGTTTTCATGTAACAACCAACTTAGTATTGAAAAGGATAATGCACTTTTTTTTGCTAAAATTTTTCTGATGATAAAAATGTGACATTTTTTTCGTGGATGCCACATGCGCCTAATAAGGCCCATACAAGATGCTTGGCTAATTGATGTCCAGCTGACTTCAAGAGTGGTTCCAGTCATCAGTTGGCAAATTGTTGCAGTTACTTTGATGCGCCTAATGGAATCTTTTTTAATGTTTGTACAACTTAAAATGTGAAATTTCTAAAAATGTTATATGTTGTCTATTACTATGATTTGAATCAAAATACTCACAAAATTGGTGGGCCTTATTAGGAGCCTATGCTCCTAATAAGGCCCATTTTTTGGAATTTTTAATTTCTTTATAAAAATTTTTTGGGGGGTTGTCAGGTATTGTGGTTTTAATATGTTGTAGTCATATACCCTCACTAATAGAATACGATTTTTCAGTCTATTCTCATTTATGGTTCTTGAGTTATTTTCAAAAAAGTGTTAGGTGGGCCTTATTTGGTACAGGTACTTTAGTATAAGGATAATATTAAAAAATTTTGTTGCTGATGTAAAAACTGTAATGACAATCAGGTATAAAACGGGAGTGTTGTATATTGACGTAATATTGAAATGTATTTGCAAGTATAATATTTTAAACCGAAAACAAAATTTCTTTGCATTGGCACAACATATGAATGTTATGGAGGTAGGCTATAATACCCTTTCTAAGAATACGCTTTTTAACATAGATCATAGAAATCATCGTGGTAATTATCTGCATCGCCATTGGAATAGCCGTCGTTGCCTTATTAAGTACAACACCATCTGCAAGCTTGGTGAGCTACCGAGGTAGCACATAACTAATAAGCAATACCAATGCATTTGGACTTTATGGCAGCCCTTACATCAACTTCGGTTCTGGAATATGGTGTGGAATCTGGGTAAGACGATCACTTTCAATCGACTGCGCTATTTGAATCATTCTAACATACCTGCATCTGCACAACGTTGAAACATCGAAAAGTGCAGCAAATACATTCAATGAGATGCTGCAAAATTTTACTTCCCCGGACCAATGTTGAAGAAACAAGTTTTTAATCAAATTGAGTCTTTTTAGCCATGAAAACGTCATATGTGCTTTTATAGATTCTCATATCCGGTGCTTTGGCTGTAGCTGCCGGTGGCAGTGGATCCTCAGTTTGTCTCGTGAGTCTTATATACTTTGTACAGAGCAGTTATTCGGTTTTTGAGCTGCTTTGTGAAACACTTAGAATATAAAATCCATTATTTAAATAAGTACTTGCTTCAAGGTGAACTGCCATATTGGATTTGGTGTTGTCGGTGCCATCCTATCACTGTCACTAACAGCTGTTAAGCTGTTGCTGTTAAGAGCGGTTGTAAGTCATATAGAGCAAATCGTTTTTTTTTAATGACGTTTGCTTTTATATTTTTACCTTATTTATTTTTTTGTTGTATGTTCAAAACAAAAGTTATAAAGATCTTGACGTGTTTTGTTTGGTTGTTTGTCTCTTGCGTATTAGTTTTTTACTAAACTGGGCTGAAGTTCTTTTTCTTTTCAGCTTGATGTTGGTTCCTGGGCCACCATTGCTTCGCTCCTTGTTGTACTGGCTGTATTGGGTTACGTAGCATTCATTCTTCTGATCATCAGCACTTCCTGCGGATGTTGCTCGTCGCCAAACAATTGCTGTGCTTGCTGCTGTGGAATGCAACAGGTGAGGTTATTTGGAAGCTGTACTTAGCTCTCGCATTGGGTTGAAATTTCATTTTTCTTTCATTGTTGCGTTGCAGTCAGCAGCTTATCCGGGCCAGCCAATGCAAACATTTGGACAAAATTCAGAAGCAGACGTATGAAGACAAGAATGTATAAAGATCTTTTTCTTTTTCTTCTTTACACTCTTTCTCTTCCCTTTTAAATTTTCAGTGATAAAGTGTATTTTCCATTGTAATTTTTCAATGTAATTTCAATGAATTCCTTTACATAAACATAAACAATTCCGTAAATTGTTTTTTTAACTTGCCATGACCTTATTTGCTTTGGATTAATTTAGTCTTAGTCGTTAAGAGCTTGGTCTTTATTTAACCCTAATTCTTGCCTGCTCGTAATTGCTTTTGATTTTATAGGGTTCCATCGAACAGTTGACTGTGTGTGTTAGCCTACAAGGTATCTTCATCTTGTTTTAAGTAGCATGTAAATAATCACCCGCTTGGCTGACTAAAAGAAGCTTTCATTAATCTGTAATATTATATTTTTCGAAAAGTATCTTGAGGTTTATAATCATCAGTTATAAAGCTTAACTTTTACTGTTTCTTAAACATTCTTTTGTACAGTTGTGTTTCCTGTCTAACAATACTTATTGCAGTATTTTCCTTAAAATACTTTGCTGTTATTTTGTAAATATTCCACTCATGTGCAGTAAAAAGTACTCATCAAGTACATGTTGTATGATTATATTTTCGCCAATTAAAAAAAACTCGGTTATTATAATAATGAGTCGAGCCAGTGTCGTTAATCTCATTGTAAGTTTGTACAATAAGTCGTCTTATGATTAACTTAGACTGGATAAACACGAAAGGGAATTCACGGTTATAACCATATACGTATATTTCTCATTGCACAACTTCTCTATCGATTAAAGTTGAGCTAAATAATATTGATCTTTGTGGCGTAACATTTGTAGAATATCAAAAACAAACAGCAAAACTACCAAAGCTCTTTGTGCTGTTATACCGCGTTTGTGAGTTTTAGAATTGACAATTGTTTGAAGAGTTTAAGCAGTTGGTCAGCGGCGATAGTTACTACACAAGAAAACGTTTCAAAGCTTTTCAACTTTTGCAAAAAATAAATCTTTTGGAGGAAATGTTCGAAGCTCTTTTAAACAAACAAACGGCCGGATTAAGCAAACAAATGATATAACTTTTCTTTCATGCTGTGGTGCGTTAGGTTAGACCAGGCGTCACCAAACTTTTTTCACGAAAAGCCAGATTATCATGAATACTGACGATCGCGGGCCAAATTCCCACTTTGATCAATAAGCTGCCATACAATAAGCTCATTTGTGATTCAGTGAGGTAGGACAAATTAATCTCGCGGGCCGCAGTTTGGTGATCCTTGGGTTACAGCAAAAGTATGATATAAGGCCGTTACGTTTCCAAATATCCAAGAATCAATCAATGATTTCTGTGATGTTAGTCTGAGCTTCAAAGAATGATTGACTTTTGTTGTTTTGTTAGAATATTGGATGGTGAAAGCAATTTGAGGATGTACAGTTATTTGTGTCGATCAAAGTGATCAGCATTTTCTGGATGTGAAAAAATAACATCATAACTCTTTAAATTAGTAATAACAATACAAATGGAAACCACCTCGTTTTCAAATCACAAATTTGTCTTCATGATAATCAGCTGTATTTCAATAAAAACCGTTTATGTTTTAACAGAATGTTTACTGCAAAGATAACGGTGGCTAGGTATGCTAGTCTTGCATGCATGATCATGTCTGATTCGTAAAACTTCATAAAAATTCCGGAGCAGCTCAAATGTAGGAAATGTGCTTGCCCTGGAGAACTTATAGTTGGAAGTTTGTTTCCAAGTAAAACATTTATCAATTTAAGGCTATCATAATTTTCACGTAGTCTTTTTCAATTTTTTGTAAGCTTATTTCTATTGATTGTGTTTTGCCCGCTGTTTATGTAGAACTTAGTAGCACTTCGAATACAAAGTTTGCTTTGAAACAAACATGTCATCCTTTCAAAGCATACCAGCTGTCGAACCAGAAATTAGGAACAGAAACGTCATCAAGATACTTGGGGTAAGTAGCCATTAAAAGGTGGGCGTCACAAACGTGTAAAAGAAGGTTTACTCTGCTATAAGTTGGTCTAATAGTTATGGCGTAAAAGTAGTGTAGAATTTGAAACCTACACCCTTTAAATTGACCGAGCAGTATGTTTTAAATTAGATGACTGTATGCTTTAAAGTAATGTCAAACTTAATAAACTATACAAATCTCTACAAAATCGATGTATAGATTATAGAAATCATCGTAGCTATTATCTGCATCATCATCGGAGTAGCCATTGTCGTCTTGTTCACCGTTACATCTACTGAAATAATTCGTATTGCCGGCAGCACAATAATAGTTACTGCAAGTGTTGCTGAGTTGTATGGTTACACATTTTACAACTTTGGTTCTGGAATATGGTGTGGAGTTTGGGTATGATAGTGTTTCAAATTTATTTTTTACTTTTAAATCACCTTAAAGATGTCATCTACAGAATAGAAAACGTCAAAAAATTCCCCGAAAAACTTTTCCTAGTATTTTGTTTAATCATGAGTAGCCATTGAAACTTCAAATTGAAATTCTTACCGAATATTTGTTGCCTTTGTTTCTGTAGATTCTCGTTGCCGGTGCTTTGGCCACAGCTGCTGGTGGTAGAAGGACTTCAATTTGCTTGGTTATTCAAGCGTTTTGTCATAACTTGCACTTTATACCGTTTCGATAACTTTACAAACTAACTCTGTAAATAAGTCATGTCTGCCATTATTCGTTATCATTTACTGTACTGTACAGTGATAGAGTGAGTAATAGTAATAAAGCCTTTATCTCAAGCATAAGTATACTTTTTCTCAGGTGAACTGCCACATCGGGTTCGGTATTGTCGGTGCTGTTCTATCACTGATACTAACTTTTTCAGGTTCCCTCGTGGCTGCAGTAACATTGATAGTAAGTCATTTATGGCAGAGTTTTGCCTAACTATAGACATAAAAGCAAGACTGAGAAAATAATTACAGATTTTGTTAGATTTTTGAACATTCATGCCGGTTGATCGAGTTTAGTAGAAAAGGTTCATGTGATTGTCACTTGAAAACTTTTTTGAAAATTCCGAGAAATACTAGCCTATGTATGAGCAAGAATATGAACTGTACAATAAAACTTATAAACGAATATTGTAGAAAGTGTTGACCATCAAAAATATGTTGTTGGTTTAAGTTTCAGCCAACAACATAAGTAACCGTATTTTTTTTGGTCTATATTGTATAGCCAGACAACTATTCTTGATTTTTGTGCCGAATTCAAAATGATTAATTTTTCTTTCAAATCCAATAGCGTGATAATTAGGAATTAAATAGAAACATAAAAAGCAGGTTTAAAATTTTAAAGTGAAACGAATTGGAATTGGCAACAGCGTTAAGTTTAGCATGGTTGAAAAATCGTGATACAATCGAAACAACCGAGCAACTATTTCAAACCGTTTTGAGATTGTGCGCCAATTTGCTTTTTGTATAATCCGTTGGAATATCATTTTCGTCTCAGGCATAAACTTGCTGATAAGTCGGATTGACTCATTTTCTCTTGACAGAATGGGATTGGTGAAGGTAATGGACCAATTATCACGTGGCTCCATATTGTACTGGCTGCATTGGGCTTCGTAGCATTTAATCTTCTGATCATCAGCACTTTCTTTGGATGTCGCTCGTCGCCAAACAATTGCTGTGCTTGTTGCTGCGGAATGCAACAGGTAGGATTCTGTATAGCAACCTTCAGGTGAACCAACAGTTGCTGTATTTTTTTAAGTATAGTAATTATTTGTGTGTTGCAGCCGCAAGTTGCGCACTACCCAATGCAAAATTATCAACAATATCCGACAACAGTGTCCTAAAAACAAAAATATGAGGAAACTTTCTTCTGAAGTCCAGCAAAAAATGTCGCTTTTAAAATTATGCAGTACCTTCCATAAACTCGGCTGTTTATAAGTCTAACGTTGTGTTTAGCTAAACTTTGTCTTGGTTTTTCTCGAGATCGACCAAAAATTTGTCAAGGTGTTGGACCAAACAACTTCTAATTTTTATAATTCCTTTCATTTTTTAACTTACTTTTTAATACAAAAATTCTGTATAACCATGCCTATGTGTGCTGGCAGAAATTGTCTTTGTCGATACATCGTTATGTTCACACAGTCTTCTGACTATTTTAACGCATTTTTTAATCTGAGTGCTTTAACGCAATTATTGCTATTCCCACATTAAAACCTTTCATTGTTCTCCTATCGTACATTTCTCACACTTAATAATATAAAGTATAAACATTGAAAACAATACTAATGTATGGTTGCTATGTCGCTTTAGTTCGTGAAATAAATTTCGTTACTATCGAGACCTTAACTCAAGTTTGTTTGTTGTCATGGTTTACCGTGAATGAAGAATTGGCCTGGTATATCACTGATGCAGCATTTCGTTACAATAACAATAAATATTACAAAAGAATAACGTTCGTTGGTTTTAACATGAAATTTACTTCGCTTTTGTGATTAGATTGAGTATATACCGTTTCAAACATAACTCGTTCTTATAGGAAGCTTTTAGGTACAAACTGGCTGCAGCAAAAGTTGTTGTAATCAGCAAAACACTATCATCTACGAATAAGAAAATTTATGTTTCACCAAAACTCACATGCAAGTAGTGTTTTTTATTTTCCAATAAATATCGTGACACCAATCCCACAAAACTACTGTAGCAAAAAATCTTGTGAAATCTATTGATAAGCTACTTGTAGATCAAGTTTGACAGACCAAGAAAGGTATGTTGCCTCAGGTAATAAAAATCTTTGAGCTATTAAACCAGATACGCAGTGTTGTTAAGATCCGGTACAACGAATAGTTTAAACAGAATAAAAAGTTTATAACTTGTAATGCAAATAAAAAATACAAAGTTCAGTTGTTTTAGGTTTTAAGAGTTCAAGGTTAAGCAATTTAGAGAATGAGGTCTAGGACATGATATTATAACAATACGATCAAGTAATATTTTAGGTTTGGCTTTTGCAATTTTTGCTACAAAGTGTGAAACTAGTTATTTTCTGTGCAAATCCTGGCGGTACATTTACATCTTGAGCGATTTGTAAACGAAAAACTACAAAAATCAAAATGAAGGTTGCCAAGGTTGTTCTTGTTCTAGCGGTAAGAATAACCTAAACATATGTTTTTCACATTTTCAGTTTTGCTTTGTTTACGTTCCATCTATAAACGTTGAGAAACATCAATGCTTATTTCAGTGTTTTACAAACATTCTTTTACAGTGAGTGTATACAATGCCGCCTGTGACGTGCGTCCTGCTTATGCTTACGTCCTCCTACATGTTTTAACGCAACATAAAGCGTTATTATTTTCTTACAAAATATATTTACTACTATTACAGTTGATTGAAATGACGTTGGCAGTAATTTGCGTCATTCTGAAAGGGTTCGGTGTCGCAACAGCATTGGAGAACACTCACATTTATCACGGTCAGGGCTTGGAAGAATTTTTCTCTAATGTACCAACAATTCCTGGACTAACGGTAATGCAGGCCTAAAACATAGCCAAAGTTTGTCTTAAAATCTTCTATCAACAACTCCTGATAATAGTTGACGTAATATCGGCAAAGAACTTAAAGAACTTTGATTACTATTTCTCTCATAGGCAATGACCGCCCGTGTGCTCGGACTGTGCATTGGCTGTGGAAAAAAGGCAACTGTATGTTTGGTGAGTTTCTGCTAAAGTAGGCTACATGACGTAAAGATATTCTGATGTGATACAAGCATAAGTTGTTGAATGTTGCTGTAGGCCTACAACAAATCAATAAAGAGTATAGCACATAGCTGACAACAATCGCAGCTAGGTTTCCAAGACAATATATCAAGCGATCTTTCCTGAAGAATCAAGCGATAACATAAGCAACATAGCCTAACTTGTATTTGAAATTTACAGTTTTGCTCCATTTTTTTATAACGATGAAGATCTCTGTTCATGTTGTGTGGTCAACTTATTATCAGTATTTGTTTTAATGGCTTCTACATAAAATTAATCACAACTGCAGCCATTAATATCGTTCCAACTTTTCAGATCAACACACATATTATTTGCTGCATCGTCGCAGCAGCGATATCGATCGGCGCGATTTACCGAGATGTCTTAGCTGCAATAACCTTATCCACGTCCACAAATGTTATCCCTTATCATTCAACAAAATTACTTCTCGGAGTTGATATTTGCTTAATAATCCTTCAACTGAACTCTTTTGGTTTGTTTTTGATGAGTGCTTATTTTGTTTGCCATTTTATCCCAGGAGCATGTTGCAGCTGCCGGCAATGCTGTGGTGAGGTACGGTCATAGACATCATATGTTTAAATATTGAAGCATAGTTAAACTTGTCCGTGGCTTGTTTGAGCTCCAATTGCAAAAATATCACTCGAAGCAAATTAGTTGTGGCAGTTTGATTAATTGTCCATGCTCTTTGATGTATTTCCAGGTTGAGTATCAGCAACTAAAAACGACCGATGACTCAACAATATAACTCCTTGCTGGTGTAATTACAGTACATGGAATTAAGCAGTAAGTAACCTACATTACTTATATTGTACAAAACGGTAATTTGAAAAGAACTGTGGTGGCCTCACACCTTTAAAGTTAACGTTTCGCATGCAAAAGCGTCCGAAAGTTTGGAACTGAGATGACCTAAATGGAATTAATATTCCAGTTGGACTAAACCAAAACTTAATAGGGTAAACGTTTTTATTATAAAGCAGTTTCGAACAGTGCTTGTTATAACTGTGTTTTTTGCAAGGAAGTGCAAAGTTGTGCCGCAAGGAACCTGAACGGTGAGATGGGAAACGGCATCTGCTGCCACCAAGCGTGTGCGTCTCAAAAGACTCGATGTTGATTTTCCGACGCTAGGTCGCGCACGTGAAACATGTACCAAACACAGACATGGGAGAATGTGCCAAGAACATCGTTGCGTTGTCACATTTTAAGTATGTAACAGATTACGTGACGTGACTGACGTACGCTGAATAAAACATCGCTCAAAATACCTCAGCTCTGTGGTAAATGCTATGAGACAGCATGTCTGAAAGGAAACTTAGTGTTATGTTTTTGCACCAGTGGTTGATGCGTCAACTTTATACCTCGACTGTGTTGTAATAATTACGCGTATGACGTATTCTGGTAGACCGCTCGGAGCTAAAAGGAAATCTTCTTTGCTTGTCTATCTCATTAAAACAAGCAAAAAAAGTTAGCGTATACCGTGCCATAGGATTTCCTTTTGGACGCAAGCTCATTTAGACCTAAATATGGTTTCGCTTAAGAAGGTCTGTCGTGAAATTTCAAAGTGCGATTTAAGTTTTACTTTAAAATTTAAATTCGAGAAAATGTGACCAACAACTTTCTGTAGCGTGATTGGTTCTGCGTTGTAACCCAGTTGGCAAAGGAAAGCGTAAGACAAGACACTTTAATGTCCAACAGCTTTATATAATCAGCAACTTTATATATTTTCTAAACATGTCTAACTATTCTAGACTTAGAAATTAGCAGCGGCCAAAACATGCTTAAATGGCAGATGTTGGATTCTATTCATCTGGTATGTTACAGAAAATAGAACGTAAAGAAATCTATTTTGAAAACGATTGCTCTTTCCAGCAGTAAGAAAAAGTTAATCGTTGCATGTTTTAACATTGCAAAATGCAACCGAATATCCCAAACCACTATAAAATGTCACGCTTTGAAAGTTAACTAAAGTTTACTCCGCTGAATTAAAGAAGCGTCAAATGCCACAACATTTCCTTGCAGCGTGACACGTCATTTGTCTTTTGCTCACATCATGTGCCAAACTTATAGTATGACGTCATTTTCAAATTTTAGTGCATTTGAAAATTTCGAAAAAAGATTATTGTATAATGTAAACAGGAAATGTTATTCAAGGCAAAATGAAAAATTGCCAAACATAACAATGATACTACATGAGACATGTCCGGTAATTTAGTTGCGCAGTTTATATAAACAGAACTGTCTGGGAGACGGTCACGTGACGGTAAAAACAAAATCACGTGACCGATTCACAAGAACTCGCGCGACAAAGATTTTTAAAAGCATTTAAAAACTTTTGAAATTGTTACCGACTCATTAAAGGTTCCAGTACTCGGCAATTCCCCGAATTCATTAAGGAAATTTCAACGGTGCAGACAGACCCGATCAATTTAACATGATGTGACCAAACAAAGAAATAGCAAAAGGCCCCGGTTTCTAGGGCAATTTCCTTTTGGCATTACCATCTGTCTCGTGTTATTTCAGTTCGGTTTGGAAAAACATGTCAATGAATATATAACGATCTGCAGCAAATCTGTCTGTGGATATTTCGCATTCGGTTCCGGTGTTGGCGAAAAAAAATATTATTATTTAAAACACTTTCACTTCTATAAATAGAAATGTTTTGGAGGCTGCAATTGAAGGCATTTGGCAAAAGAAGAGTGACGATGGGACCAAAGTCGTTTGTCATAATGCAAGTGTGACTAAATATGGCCTCAAGGGATAAAGAAATTTGATCTAATTTAAGTGTCGTGCACAGCTGAGTTTTGAAATATGATTCTGAATCATCACTATGTGTTTGTTTTGAAAAAATATTTCAAAACAACAAACTTTTGGCAATAAAACCTTATTTAGTTATATCACTGCAAAGTAGCTTGATATAATCCGAGCAACTAGTAAAGCAACTACTCAAATGCATCCACATCACGTGATCGCCTTTCGGAAATCGGAAACTCAATGAGAAAGTTAAAAGATGTTATTATTTTCACATCTCAACGAAACTGTGTCGTTTTGAATCTGACAATGGATGACGCAATCTAATTTAAGGCGTGGTCCAAAGCCACTCCCATGACAAGTCATAACTTTTGCCAGATTACAAGGATTTATCACACTGTAGCGCTGATGTTAAAGTGATTTATCTTCCTCAAGCGAAATGACTTACAGAAAGGAAATAAAATTAATCTTTTAACTCATTAAATTTTTCTTGATTACTAATTGGTGATGAGTGATTAGCAAAATTTGATTTCATGTAATGCCATTGTCTCAAGTTAAAAAATTTGTCCTAAAATTAACTGGATAATTAGCCGGGCGTTCACTTATTGGTCACGGATAACTTTCAAAATATGACGTTTCCTCCCACGTTTATGACGTAACATGCAAGATCAGGTATATGCGTAATGACCAAAGGTTACCAAGACCGGAAACGCAAATCCTGTTTTTCGAATTTTGCGCCAACTTTACCTCATTAATTAACAAATTCTATGAAAGGGTGAAATTGACCGTATACGGCAATAAAATGCTACCCTTTTGTGACGTAATAATGTGTGATAGTGATGCTATATAGTATATACCATTTGAAAAAGCGTGCATTGGATATGGTGCCATGCTGTCACTTATAATCGGAAATTGAAAAAATAAAAAAGAAAGTTATAAATGTCAGGATAAAAATAACTATGGCACACTTTTTACAAAATAAATCCCGATTTAAAGAGAAGATATCGCAAAAATGAGCATAAGAGTTATATCAGATAACGCCCAAAAGCTTGGGTGAATCAAAGCGCTTTAACGATTCACTAAAATTTCCTATTTGTGGTTGATCAAGATTTTAAACAAATTTAAAGCCTCAACTCTGACGCTTACCAGGGAAAATCCCGCCTGTGAAAATGAGAAAAAGGCTAAAGCATTAGTCTGTTACGTAAGCAGAGTATGAGCCAGCGCATATAACTCGTTGAGTCACGGATTGACACGACGTTATAAAAGACACGATTGCACGCAAGAGATTTCAGAAATCAACCATCGTTCTGAGGAACGCGATTATTGTAAGGCAGAGAAAAGAGAAGGTTGAATTAATTGTGGAAAAAAATTTAGGTTTGGATAAAAATTTAGGCATAAAAACTTTACGTTGATAAATTAGTATTTGAAGATAAATCATATATTTCTTGCAGAATTTATATTTATTAGTAATTCAGGTCGTGATGACTTTGAAAAGGATATTCTTGTCTTTTTTTGTTTTGCTCTGTTTTGTTTACGGTAAGTAAAATGTTTACAACAAAATATTTATAAAACAAAGTAAACAGGTTTGCAAAATTATCAGGTTACCGAATACGCGTGACGCAATGCCTCCAGCTAAACTGTGGCAAAGAAAACAAAAAACATAACCGTCGTAAATTATAAATTGCACCCAGTGATTTTCAGTATACTCTCCGCTGAAGGCTAAAATAGTTTTTCTGGAGTTTATAAAATACTTTATATTATTTTTTCAGCGTCGAAAGGCCAACAATGCCCCCGGCTGCGAAAAACAAATATTCTGGAATATTCGTAAGTTTAACGACTAAACACTCTACAGTTTTGGTCATTTTCGTTACTTTCATTACTGTTTCCACTAACAATTTATTGATGTATGACGTGATGCAGATGTTCGAAGGCAAGATCGCGCGGTTCGCGATGTTTCTATCGATGTTCCTATGGTTACGGACTCACTAACCCAGATGGAGATATGAGAATTTGCAGGTAAGAGCTAGACCTCAAGTACCTGTAAATTCAACTAAACACGAGTCTTTGTTTACAATGTAAACCGGTCTGTTTGGTTGTTATTGTAGTTTTTACTAACTGACGAGCACTTTACAGAGACTTATCTGTGATGATTATGCGTGAACTTTGAACTTTTGATTTCTTGTGGATCTCTCACAAAGTTTAATATTTTTTTCTGTTACTTAATTCATCAACAGATGCTACGGTAACCGTTGTTTTTGGACGGGCAGAGAAAATTATTGTTCGGCGACCACAACAACAAGGTGACATTACAAATACACAAAAAACCAGCGAAAGTGTCAACCGTCTTTGTTGCTTGAAATTTAAAGAAACATCGATTCAAATTTGGGAAAATACGAAAATAGAATACAAGTAGAATTAAAATATCCACGGAAATATCACGTATTAATTTCGGATATAACAGTAGACGGGCGGACCTTTTAACAGAAATTATAATAATTTCAGACTCGTGACAACAACGCGACGAACCACAACGACACCACGTCCAACACCGGCAGGTATAATGAAGAATACTTTTGTTTAAAATTGATATACAGTAACTTTTACTCATTTAAACGGAAATTCGTTTAAACTCATGAGATTCATAACCAATTTAAATGGTCGCTTATACTAACCTTATGTTGGTTTATTTGTTTTGTGTTGTATTCTTTACGATGTGCAATTAATTAATATTTTGCCAGTAAACAATCTTAAAATTAAGGCCCTAATATACGCCACCGTATAATATGACCAAAAATTCATATCTTTACAGCGAGAGCGAGTGAATGTTCATCTCTGACTATTCCGTCCAACCTTCGAGTTAGGTGAGCGTGAGAAAACGTGTCAAGAAACTAAAACATTTTAAAGCTTGTCTGACAACGAATACAACTTGACTTTAAGTATATGTCAATTAGTAGATGCTTGTAAACAAACAGGTCACATAAAAGTGAAACCACGAGAAAGATAGTTAGTTTTAATTCTTAATTGAGTTTAATTGTTTCACGTTTCTCTCCAGGTGTTCCCGGGGGCGGCGCCAGGGCTCAACCTGCTACTTCTCATGCCCGACCGGTACAAGGCTGAGCAACCCACTTGGTCAAAGAAGAACTTGCAGGTAACTGAAAGTGCAACTTCTGATGTCAATATAATCATCCCACAAAATAACGTGTATACAGTATATATACAAACTGTCTCTGAAAGACGTTGGACTTATACAGTCAATATACTTCTATAATTTACAACAATTTGTGATATCAACCGTGAATCCAATGCCTATTTGACCGGTTTTCTGCGGCATTGTTCTAGATGTGAAAGGAACAGATGCACCTGGAGTGGAGTCAGAACGAGCTGTGCTAGGTAAGAGAGTTATCAGGTTTCTCGTGCAATGTATCAACATGAAAAACCCACTCTGAAATTGGCAAGTATTTATACAACTTTTATAGAAATTAAACCATGATCTTGTTTTAGATCACGAGTGACCAACACAAGACCAGCCACCACCAGAAGACCACAAACCACAAGAAGAACCACTACAACCAGAAGACCAACAACTACGAGAAGAACCACCACAACCAGAAGACCAACCACTACGAGAAGAACCACCACAACCAGAAAGCCAACCACTACAAGACTGACAACCACAGCACGTACAACCACAACGACACTTCCAGCTACCGTTCCAACCACGACCAGACCAGGTTGAAAATATATCGAATAAAAAAATTAGGCAGTTCTGATCCTATCTTAACCGTGAACGCTTGCACTCTAAACTGTACGAGTTGGTGAAACTAATTTCTGAGTTGGGTGCAAAATAACGATTACTTATGCTAAAGGTAATTTATCTTTTGCACAATTATCGCAAAAAATCATCGATAAATAAGAAAGTGGCAGCTTTGTTCCGCTTCGGGCACGGTAATTGAAAGAGTGGGCAAAATGTTTTAGTTTTTTTTTGAATAAGGTATAACAACAAAATCGCTGTTTAGTTCGGGGATTTTCCGACTTAATCAGATACCTAAAGTTGTTTAATAATACTACAAAATTTGCCAGATTTTAGCAGGATTGGCCCTGTTAGGGGGAGTGCCGTGAAAATTAAAATTTGTACTTGCCCCATCACAAGAGATCTGTCGATAAAAGTGTTTGTTGATAAATTTCACCTCCGTAAATCTGCCCCTCCTGACAGATAAGACTTCAAACGGTCGCATGTAAAAATTACTCCTTAAAATTCAACTTTGAAACACTTTTACGCTTTACCAAAACATTGCGTAACCTTTAACTTTTTTACAGCTCAATCGGTACAAAACGAATGCCCTGTGCCGGACTTCGGAAGGCATTCTTATCAGGTGGGGAGAAAAAAGTCACAATTACCATTGAGATAAGAAAACAGTCTAATTTAAGCACCACGTTTGAACTTTCTAATGATGTTTAATGTTTATTTGAAGATCGTAGACACGTGGCCGAATGGTGCGGTGATTCGCATCGTCATCAAGAAACCTCATTTGGTTGTTGATCACGGTTGGTCGGTCATGCTCACGTTTGCAAAGTGAGTAATCAACGAAGTAGTCGACATTCGTTCCATTTTCGGCCAAGTAACACACATTTTTATTTGTCTTATTCAGGAATCTTCCCGAGCACGCCAAAGTGATGTCCTGGAACTCGGACATGGTCTCCATGCGTAACCGTTTCGTGAGTTTAAACAGCAAAAGTCATAACAGCGACTTAACCGGCCTTGAAGAATTTACGTTCACTATCGTCCTGTTGAACGCAAGCATACACGACATGGCGGGTTACACAGGTATGAAGTGAGTTTGTCTAAATGCCCGGGTATTTCTTAGCTTAATTGGTACCTTTCACTGTTGGTTTTAAATAATGTCTCAAGGACCGTTGACAGTGTCCGGACGCGTTAAGTTTTCGCTTTCGTTATACCAAGTTAAGCTCAAACAGACAGGCTTCACTTTCCATCACTTCGGTGCTTAGTTGTGCGGAAAACGACCGTCAAGTATCGGATGTTGAACCCAAATTACAAAGAAGTTCTTTTAAATATGGATCAGGTTAAACAATCAATTCTAACAAGGTGTTCACACCGATAAAATACATACCTTTCCACAAGGAAATCGTAACTAATTAAACGAAAACTACTTAATCCGTTCGTAACAACCACACACCGGTAATGTCATGAGTACCGCCAGTAAGCAAATCCGCCCTTGATCGTTAACGCTGAGTTGTAATGTCTCGTTTGTACAGATCAAACTAAGAATTGGTTGACAAAGACAGGCTTGTTCCAAAATAATGGATAACAGTAGCATACAGTGCGGTTAACCACCTTGACAGCAAAGTACATTGCATGGGAAGTTCCCGCTTTCAACGATGTATTACTTCAGGCCAATGGCATAGGTTTACGCCTAAGCTAACAAGCTCTGCGGTCAATAGCTGCAAATCATTTTGCGGTCGCTTATTAACCGTTTCCGCCTTGATTATAACCAATGATGATCGTATTCATACTTATAACCTTGCTAACCACCATGTACCTGTGACTAATTAGCCTGCCGGTTATAACAGTTAAATGATTGTAGTAGCACCAATTATACATTGATAATTTCTCGGCAATGATGAATCATCCCTTGTTGCGAACTGATAACCAGGGGTCACCAAATTAAGTTTTAATTCTAGGGTTGACCCTACTTCGTAATTTTCCGTTCTTGATGATTGATTCATATAAAAAAATTTTAAATACAGCTTTGGTTGCCTTTTATCCGGAACAAGTTCACAATGCTTCCTGCTTTGCTCTTAAAAACAACGGCAACCCTGGCAACGTACTTACGCGAAATCGGGTAAGGCAGAAAAGAAAGGATATTTCAAGGATTTCTTGGTTGTGTATATAAAGATCTAATATCAGACAACTCATGTGATTTTCATTGCAGGTTGTTGTCAGTGGTGTTGGAAGGTCCGGCGTCATAAGAAAAATCGATGACGGGTCAGAAGTTGATCCCACGGTTAGTTTTTTATTGACCAACCGCCTCGTTACCTCGATAGGCAAAGTTACATAGAGAATAGAATTATATTGTGTGTTAAAACTGGAACGGCAGTAGTTTGAGAGTTTAACGAATCCGTACACTCTAAAACGCGCAGCCAACGAACCCCCCTAAACCGACAACTACCCAAAAATCGAAACCAATCCAAAGACCCAAACCAACGCAGCGGCCCACCCAGAGACCGACCCAAAGACCCAGGCAGATTACACAACCACCAACACCAAGACCTACCCAAAGGCAAACGACAAGGTCGACGACCACGACAACAAAAGCACCCCAGACAACATTAGCGCCAGCCCAATCGGACAACGTCGAAATAAATGAAGCAGCTGTCAGAAGCCACAAAGGAAATTGCAACGGTAAGTAGCTTAGGGCAGAAATATGCGAGAAACGCGCAACATTCGTAAAAATTTGCAATCGAAAAGTGTGGTTTTTAGTGCAGCTAACGTACACATTTTCTCTTTGCAGTTCTGCGCAACAATATTCAGATACGAAACGCCGGGTATGAAGTGGTTGATAAGTCTTCAAATGGACCGGCCTTCCGCTTCAACGCAAACATCATGATCAAGGGCGAACGAAACATGATGAACGATTGGACTTTGAAAGTCGTTTTCTCCAAACAGATCAAAAACATTCAGGTAGACTTCTCGTAAAACTCACCACATATAACACGAAATCGTAAAATTACGTTTGAAAGTAGAAAGTTTACGCTTATCACAAGCGAAATTTCATCGGAATTTTAAGGCAGATGTTTATTGTAAGGTCTGGGAAGCAAGACTCGGTCAAAAGTCGCAAGACGGTACCGTCTATTTGTTCCATCCAAACACATGGAACACAAATTTAGAAGAAGACTTCAGTTTTCTCATCATACCAGAAATGGACTCGCCTTCCGTTCCCAAAGGTAAGTTAGATACTTCTTAATTAAATTTGGTTTCAAGATGGTTTTAACTTTGGAGGTGTGGTCTTGTATATTATATTGTGGTCGGTTGTTCACTGTATTTTATCGTCGAAATAATTGTAAATATGCTTATCTATAACTTTCTTTCTGATTCAATTTTTCTCTCAGTGGTGATGTTTTTGTGCCCGAGCGGCGAAACTCCCGATCTCGACGGAAGCGGAATTTTCAGTAACGGGCAGAATCAGAATCAAAATCAACAACAGCAGTCTCAGAATCAAGGCGGTAGTGAACAAAACGGTAAGTGGGTTGTGGCTAAGACCAACTTTGGTGGGTGTAACAGTAGGAGAAGTCCACAGCAAGAAACGGATACTTTACGTCTCAATCACGTGTATACGTAGAAAGTGAACGTGAAAGCTCCGTCGATGAACAGGACAAGGATCGCCAGAGGCAAGAGGAGTTGCAAAAACGTCAGGAAGAAATCGCGCGGGAACAAAGAAGACAAGAAGAAGAAAGACAGCGACAAATTGAGCGAGAACAACACGAGAGAGATGTAATACGATAAACTAAAGTCGCTTTGTCTCACGCATATTTAATTCTATTCTGTAACGAATACGTTAATGTGTAGACGCAAACGAACAGCAAAAGCGAACAGCAAGGCAACGATCCAAACCGACCAAATCAAAACAACAACAAAAATAATAATCAAAATCGTAACAACAACAATCGGAATCCTAATAACAACAAACGTCCTCCCAGTAACAACAGGTAACAATTTCAAAAGATACCATGATATTAAACTTGACGGGTCAGGACAATAAAACCAAGACTCTGCAACTAAAAGCTAGAACAACTACAGAATGAAATATTTTAAACCTTATCATGCACAGATCACCATCAAATTCTCCGAGGTGCAATAGACCGGACGGCGTAGTCCCAACTAACCCAGGCCAAACGAGACCCGCTTTTAAACCTTCCCCTCCCAACGGTGATTACAATTTTCTGGGACATATGTTTGAGCACTAAGCAGTAATATAGCTGAGTGGTTTTTTAAAGGATAAAATTACCAAACTAATCAACTCAAGTGATTACAAGATTTCTGTCTATACCAGAGCGAGTCCCATACGACTACAACGAGGTCATTTCCCTCTCCATCCTCTTCTACGAAGCTCAGAGATCAGGGAAACTTCCTCGAAACAACCGCATTCCGTGGAGAGGAGACTCTGGCCTTCGTGACGGATGTGATGTGAACCGTGACCTCACCGGAGGATGGTACGACGGTGAGCAAAATGAGTTTGATTGTACTGTACTTGAGTTTATTTTGAAATGCTGATTTAAATTTCAAAGACTTTGAAACTTGCTCTATTGACGTTTCGACGTTTCTACTAAAATCCATCATTTGCGCTGCTGTAGGCCTACTTTCCTGTAACTTGTAATCATTAAGCAAGAAGCTGTTATTGATTCATTGCCCAACTATATTACTTAACAACTGATACCAATCGCAGCCGGAGATCACGTCAAGTTCGGTTTTCCTATGGCTTGGTCGGTCACCACACTTGCCTGGGGTGTGATTGAATTCAAGGATGCTTACGTCGACTCTGGAGAATACAGCAACGTTATTAACTCATTGAAATGGGTCACTGACTACTTCATCAAAGCCCATCCAACCAAATACGAGCTTTATGGCCAGGTAAATATATATACAAGCTAACAAATTAACTGCCACATATCATATACACCGGTCGCAAAGGATGTTTCCGACTTGCTTAAAGCTTACGATAACGTTTCTGATCAAACTTTCTCAGGTTGGTAGCGGTCAAGCCGATCACGGATACTGGGGTAGGGCTGAACAAATGACCATGAGCAGACCTAGCTATAAGATCGACAGAAATAATCCAGGAACAGAACTGGCAGCTGAAACCGCGGCCGCCATGGCCGCTTGTTCGGTGATTTTCCGAAAAAGATACCCGGGATACTCGGATCTGCTCGTGCGTCACGCTAAAGATTTGTATGAGTTTGCAGATCGATTCAGGTGCATTAATGTTAAGAGAAAAACATATTTATTTATTTTCAACTTTATGCTATCATTGGTTATTTAATTAACTTGTAAATTCTCAAATCAACAAATTACAAAACCTCTTTCAGAGAGCAATACCAGCTGTCTATGCCTGCGGTAAACGCCTACTACAGATCCTACAGCGGGTATAACGACGAGCTCGTATGGGGTGCTTTGTGGCTGTACAAGGCTACAGGGGAGAGAAAGTATCTCGATGACGCAAAGAACAAATACGTCGAGTTCGGAGGAGGAGAAACTCCGATCATGTTCTCGTGGGATGATAAGAGAGCCGGATCACAGGTACGTTACACGATGAAGTTATAATCGGGGTCGAAACACATTCTTATTGAACAAATTCATGAAGAACAAGGATATGTTCTTTAATGAGAATCTTTTATTGAACTACGCAGGTGCTTCTTGCCAACTTCACTGGCGACTCAATGTACAAGGATCATGTTGCCGCTTACCAAAACTTCCTCAACGGCGGAGGTGCTCATAAGACACCGAAAGGACTTGTTTGGCTTGATCAGTGGGGATCGAACCGTTATGCAGGTGAGGATAAAGCCATCGAGCAGCAAACTTTAAGCGATGATATTAACATGTAAATAACCACAAGTACTGTCATTTTTCTTGACTCGTTTGTTCCGCTGTTGCAGCAAACGCCGCTTTCATCGCACTGGCAGCAAGCAAGGTTCCTTCGATGCCAAACGCCCAGCGTTATCGGAGATTCGCGGAATCCCAGATCCACTACATGCTTGGATCAAGTGGCAGAAGTTTCGTCATCGGTTACGGAAGAAATCCCCCGACAAAACCTCATCACAGATCAAGGTATAGTGACGTATAGTAAGAAATGGCGAAGATAGTAAATATCAGCAATCAACGATTAACCCAACATAATCCTTCTTGAAGTAGAATAAACCAACCCTTTCTAACTATAAAAGATTGCGATTTTTAGCTCTTGCCCGCCACCTCCGGCCGAATGTGCCTGGGGTTCATTTCACAGCTCAGCCCCCAACCCATATATGTTGTACGGTGCTCTGATTGCTGGACCCAGCAGGGACGACTCATACACGGATGATCGCGGCGATTTTGTCTCAAACGAAGTTGCCACTGACTACAACGCTGGATTCCAAGGAGCTTTGGCTGGTAAGTGAGGACAAAGTTTTAAACCTTGTAGATGTATTAAGTATCATAGTATATTAGTATTGCACTGTATCAAAAAATAAAGATTAAACAAGCATTTGTCTTGGTCATTTAGGTTTAAAATACTTCAAAATGCAAGCAAGAAGAGGAAACAGCAACAGCAACAACAACAACAATCAGAATAACAACAACAACAACAATCGCCCTCCTTCATCAAGCAGACAAACGTCCAACAGTCGTTCTCCTTCACCGAGCAGGCAAACTACTAACAACCGTACTCCGCCAAACAGGCAAAGTTCTGGCAATCGCGTTGTCAGCGGAAAAAATCAAATTCAAAACAAGAACAACAATAGACGTCCAGCTCAGCCACCGTCTGGTTCTAGGATAAACCCAGCTCTGGCTCCCAAGTAAGAGAAATAAAAATAGATTTTAGCTCGTATTTTTCACATGAAATCTTTGTCAACGGTCTCAAAAATAATCTATAATTATAGAACGGATCTTAGCTCGAGCAGATGCAGCGGCTCTGCAGGCAGGATGCCATCCAATCCCCGCCAAACGAGACCATCATTTAAACGATCACCTCCAAACGGTAAGAAAATCGACAAACTTTAACCGCAAGGTAGAGCGCAAGTTAAGCAAGATTTTTAACACTTGGCATTTTTCACTGGGACGGTATAGAGCGAGTCCCATACGACTACAACGAGGTCATTTCCCTCTCCATCCTCTTCTACGAGGCTCAGAGATCAGGGAAACTTCCTCGAAACAACCGCATCCCGTGGAGAGGAGATTCTGGCCTTCGTGACGGATGTGACGTGAACCGTGACCTCACCGGAGGATGGTACGACGGTGAGTGTCCTCTTCGGATTAAAACATTATTAACACGATGTAAATTTATGTGATTGAAAAACTAAATACTTTTGAATGATTTGTGTATTATGTATTTATAACATTTTTTGTTATTTGTGTAAGAATAAAGGCGAAAACGCCAGTTAATGTTTCAAATCATTATACAGCCGGAGATCACGTCAAGTTCGGTTTACCCATGGCTTGGTCGGTCACCACCCTTGCCTGGGGTGTGATTGAATTCAAGGATGCTTACGTAGACTCTGGAGAATACGGCAACGTCCTTAACTCATTGAAATGGGTCACTGACTACTTTATAAAGGCTCACCCTTCGAAATACGAATTCTACGGCCAGGTAAGATTGCAACGATATGAACAAGCGTGATTCTGTGATTGTTCCTGTCGCTTATGTCGTCGTTTCAACTTAGGTTGGAGACGGCAACGCCGATCATTCGTACTGGGGCCGACCGGAGCAAATGTCGATGAGACGGCCGAGTTACAAAATCAATCGCAGCAATCCCGGTTCCGAAGTGGCGGCTGAGACTGCTGCTGCCATGGCCGCCTGCTCCGTCATCTTCCGTGAGATAGACAGCTCCTACGCCGATCTGCTGGTACGACACGCGAAGGACCTTTATGAGTTTGCCGATCGATTCAGGCAAGTTTTGGCAGATTTCGTTTTTAATAAATTTTAACATCATCAAGTTATTTGAGAATTAAGACACTTGTAATATTATCTTCAGATTTATGTCGCATTTAGGCTTATGTAGTCTTTTTATATAGGCTTATACTATCTTTTATTCCCTTATTTACGATCATTATTCTACTTTTGCAGGGGAAGTTATCACAAATCTATCCCAAATGTCAACTCATTCTACAAATCGTACAGTGGTTACAACGATGAGCTTATCTGGGGAGCTCTGTGGCTGTACAAAGCGACTGGAGAAGGAAAATATCTGGATGACGCGAAGAGCAAATACAGGCAATTTGGAGGCGGAAATATTCCGTATATGTTCTCGTGGGATGACAAGAGAGCCGGATCACAGGTAAAGATAATTGACGGAAAAATCGGATATTTGATTGGCAGGAGCAGTCGCTTGTGACTTTTAATCAAACTATTCTTTAAAGAGAATAAAGAACTTTAAAGAACTGGACAATGTCTTTAATTAAGCAATGTTTTAAACATCACAGGTTCTTATAGCTAACTTAACCGGTGAGTCGCAATACAAAGACCACGTAGCCGCGTACCAACGCTTTTTGAATGGCGGAGGTGCTCGCAAAACACCTAAGGGTCTGGTGTGGCTTGATAAATGGGGATCAAACAGATACGCAGGTAAAACAATTGGAAACACTACCATATACGCATTAACATTTGAAAAGAAAAGCCTGAGAAACTACACAAGTTTGCTTTTATCAGTTAGAGTTCTTCAAATTTATGTGCTTTCATAGCTCTGTGTATGAAGCAGAGAAACTTATGAATAACTTGCGATAATTTACCTTCTTGCAGCAAACGCCGCTTTCATTGCGCTGGCCGCAACTAAGATTCCTTCGATGCCGAACGCACGAAGTTACCGAAGATTCGCCGAATCCCAGATCCACTATATGCTCGGATCTAGCGGTAGAAGCTACGTGGTCGGATACGGAAAAAATCCTCCGAAGAAACCACACCACAGATCGAGGTATAACGGCGTAACAAATAAAGATTGTGACGTCACGCTGACAGACACGTCATTTTTTTCTCCTTTTTGGCCGAAAAGCACTCAGTTTGAAAAATTTCTATTCTAGCTCTTGCCCGTCACCTCCCGGTGAGTGCACCTGGGGAAATTCCTTCCACAGCAACAGCGCCAACCCTTACACTTTGTACGGGGCTTTGATTGCCGGTCCGGATAAAGACGACGGTTACCAGGATGCCCGAGATGATTACGTCGCCAACGAGGTGGCCACTGACTACAACGCGGGATTCCAGGGGGCCTTAGCAGGTAAAGGTTCAGTCATCATCAATACATTAGATCATTGCGAAAGCTGTAGTTTACAAAAGCTTTTAACCAACTAATGTTGCATTAGATTACACCGTGATATCTGCATATTAAAAGGCGTCATGTGTCTTACAGGTCTAAAGTATTACAAGATAAAGGCTCGGCACTGAGTGCTTGCAGACGATCTTTCATCATTCTACTACCAACTATATTTATTGCGTTTAACGTTTTTGTTTTGTTAATCAGCACAAATGCCGTGAACTTCTATGCAAGTTAGTGGCAGGATCAAAAGCATTTAATAATAATAAGACGGTAATCTGCAAGCCATAAATTAATGACGTATTGACAAATGTGTATCGTCGATGATTGTAGTAAAATATGTTTCCTCCCATTAGGCTTACACAATTCCTTACTTGGTCAGTGTTATAGCCGCATGGTAAAAATTACTTTCTTAGCGCTTAGTTGCCCGTCGCTAATAATGAATGTGCTTTTTTAATTTTGTTTTGCACGCATTAAACTTATTGCTCTTAGTATTATCGTAGAACTTATGCTACATCGCAATACACAGGTCCAATGTGCGTACACAGTTATCTGCGTTTTTTGAAATAAACTTTTGGTTTTCACGTTACCTACGTCTATGAAAACCATGAATATAGTAGCAGCATTTAATCACGAAGTGCATCGACATTTGATGAACGTTACACGATAGAGAATTAGCAGAACGACGGTATCAGATTGGAACAGCACCTTTCAAGGTCTATTCGTGCTGTTTGCTACTGAAAGTAATTAGAAATTGAAAACGGTGCATTTAAGAAATAATAAATAAACTTTCGATAAATGATATATGAAACCAATATGAATTTTTTTAACGGTGGCACACAACGGAGCCTCACAAGCGAGGTACGAAGTGCAGACCCGAAACGTGTTAAACAAACAATCGATTCACTTAAAAACACTGAAGAATTTGGTTATGACGTGAGGCATCCTAACATTCGATGCATCAGTTGAATTTAAGGGGCGGGTGTTTAGTTTTCAGGGAGAAGTTTTTCGGGTCAAAAGGCGGACGAAAACCTGAACTTCGATTGCGGTCACGCGCACGATCCTGTGGCTTGTCTTCCTACAGAAAAGAAAATATTCTGAAGTGCGTGATGTGGTGTCTGACGCACAAGGCGGCGTAAACTATGCCCTAACGGTTTGTACACGCCAGCAGTGAAGAAAACTGCCGGTCGCCCGAAACCGTACCATACTAACGGAAACAGCAACATGCCGAGCATGCATGTTGTAGAGTCTTCCTTGCGTTAAAGGATCAAAGTCATTTGGGCTTTAACGGAGTACAAAACCTGCTAATTTAGGTGTACACTAGACATATATAATAACAATTAGGCAAAGGCTGGTTGGTTAATATTCATAAGAGTGGGAGTTACGGTTCTACCTTTCGGAGGCAAGCGGCCATGGATGCTAAAAGGCCTTCTTGGTACTCGGATCTTTTCAGACTTGTTTCGTAACATTTATGATCTCTGTCGTGGTGAGGATTCGAACCCGGGTTCAACTCCAGTCGTATGCAAGCTTCGTGGTACACGGTGCCGCAGCTGAATCAAGAAAAAAGTGATTCAATCTTTTTTCTTCATGTGTTTTGTTGTTTTTTTGGATGAAAAACAGCGAACTAATATGAATTTCGTTAAAAATCGAAAACATCGCCTAATACCGGTTTCAAAATAACCAAAAACAAAGGCATTGTCACAGACTGCAGAAAAGTTTAAAGGCTGACCTAAACACAACTAAATTCTGACGTTCCGAGCCCAGCAAGTGCAGAATAGAACGACGACACAGAGTACAAAACTGTGACCTTGGAGCCACGCCACGAGTGACATTGCGACGTAGATTGACCAGCGTTTCATGACGAGCCCTGAAAAACAAAAATTATTAAAGTTAAAGCTTGAACTTGTTCAACGTCTACTACGTGGGCACTTGCGAAGCACCGATGATTTCTATGACGTCATTATGAAGTGAAACGTTGGCTTTCTAGAGGTTTACGTCAGTGCGGAATCCTTAAAATTTTGCCGGAACATAGAGACACAGTCATTGGAAAAGCCAGCTAGGCTACTTCACTGCGCTAAAGCCGTAAAGTGACGAGATTTGTGCGCAAATATTAGGCTGGTGATTGGCTCTTGTGATTCAAATCTTACCTTGCCAATAAATTCAATGTAGTGCCCAACAATGTGCTTTCATATCTATACGTTTCCAACATGCCTAGTAGTAAATCTTTAATCTCGGCGAATTTTCCACCTTTGTACGCGGGATCCTAGAAAGTAGAAATACCAACACGTGATTCGGTAGAACAACCACGTTAGATTAAATGTAGATCGAAAATTCCAGCAGTCTCGGAAGAGAAATGAAATGTCTTACGAAATTAATGATTTTTCACTTGATTGCAGGCAAAATTTTTAAAAATGGAAAAAAGCACACAAAGTACATAACAATGTGGCCAATGACACATGCTAGAGAATATGGTAGGATGGTCGACCTGGATTATTTTCTGCAGGACAGCGGGTAGGGTCATGTGACCTATCATTGACGTCAGTACGTAACGAGCCAATCGCTTAGCAATGACGTCATCGGCATTGCGTGCTCCGTGGAGGGATTGGAGCACAACGTCGAGAAGAGAAAACCAAAATTTCTGAAAGTTAAAAGAAAACTTGTAAATATTAACAAATCGAAATAATCTCGCAATGAGACAGATAGTAGCACATAAACCAAGATTTGTCAAAAAATAATGTCATTTTCAGATAATTCTGAAATTTCGGCGTTAGTATTGCATAAATCGGCAAAAGATTTTTAGTTATTTGTCTTATTACAAAATCTGCTCCTCTATGGACTATTGTCTCGGTAAAATCCACTTCCTCCACAAACATACCTCCCGTTGTTTCTCCAACAGCTTACTTGAGTTCCTCTGACACAACCTCACAACATCTCCAACGGCTGACATCACCTCTTCCTCCAACGCCATAGTTTCTGTGCATGTCAAAATTATCATGGGGGGGTTTGTCCAGCAACGCGTTTATTATATACTTGTAAGTCGTAAAAAATTATCCCAAATCTTGTTGCAGCGTGATGGAATAAATTACAATTAAGCAACTGCCACAAAAACATCCTTGTGATAAATTCAACCATCTGTCAGCAGCAAACAACACCCAATGGTACCTTCTTCAGCATCCAAAAGCTTCATTTTATCGCGAGTCATGGCAAGTAATATGTTAAAGGCCCCAGTGATGTCACCACTCTCTTCAAGAAGATAAGCGGTTGCGTCATCAACACGATGACGTCGAACAATCTAGGAATGACGTCACAACTGTCTAACGCTGTAATCAAAAATGCTAATCAAACCACTTCGTAAAGTAACGTTGTTAACTTACCTCAAGCGCTCTGTGACGTCTCATGACATCACAATCCTGGATAAATGTAAGCACTTGGTCACGGTCGAACTGGCACATGAGTGACAAGTACAGCTCGCATGTGTCAGGGTCGGAAGGCTGTGATGTGTGTGTGTCGTCATCACCTGTGGATAAACAAGACTTGAAATAGCAAAACTGGGCATAAAATCTCTCTACGCAGTGTTGGTGCTTGGAGTACTAATACATTGCGATGTACTTGAAGCGTTAATAGTTTTAACTTACCAAAATAAGAATCTGTTATAAAATCGTTAACGTCTTGTTTTTCGTGACTAAACAATCCTTGCAAAAATGTGAACAAGATGAACGGCTCATCCTGAAATATATTTGGAAATGAGTGATTTTGGCGGAAGCTTGTAACTGCATTGACAACAACAACAGCAAATAAAAGACCCAATTACAGCGTTGAAATCTATAAAAATTTACAGGTTAAATCATGAAAGAAATGCTTACATGAAGCTTGGCAGCAATGGTCTGTATCGATCCTTGCAACACTGTTGTTACTAAACTGGCCGCTTGCTTCCCATTTAAAGAGATAAGATCCTGCAAGATTTTGAACAAACGTCTAACTAGGCGGTGATATTTATGATTTTTAGTTACTGGTTCCGTAAAACCTCTTTAAAGGAGCAGGAGCCATCAACATTTTAACAACTGGTTGGCAGTTAGTTTGTTTAGTAATCGATTCAAGCAAACTGGAAAAATCTCACAACTAATTGCTGGTTTCTAGTAGTTGCAGAACACGGTCAAAATTAAAAGAATTCTTTACAAACGATACTTCTACTGCAACGTATTTATTGTCTGTATCCTGTACAACCAATCCTTGTGTTACTTTGTTTATATGTAAACAAATTTGCCTGAATTGACTCTATACATCAAGCAATTACCTTTATGTGTTCTAGAACCGTATCCTTTGTCTTCTGTTTCTCCACATCACTGTAAGCTGAGCTTCCAAGGACATCACGGATGAAAGTAAAGACATGATCCTTCAAGATATGAAAACTGGTGAAAAAGTATTACAATATTTCTTGATTTTTGTTTCAAGTTTTGGATCTAATCTTACTCCTTGATCAAAATATTTACTTTATTGCAGCAACTTTGACTTGACCATTCTGTCATTTCAAAAAGTTCTCGTGACACTTCATTAACTAACTTTCTGTCTCACCTTCTGAGCCGGATCTCTCAGATGAGCAAGAAAAACGAGATCGTATCTTCTCCTCTGGCTGTTGAGAAACCTCAGGACTCTGTAGAACGATGCTCGTTCCGCAAGAGTGATCAAGCGCGAATTATCACTGTGTGCCAGGATACCGCACTGCAAGAGGTCAACCAAGGCCTGCAAGACATAGATATCACACAATCTAGTGTCAACAAGCATGTTATGTCGTATACTGTGAGTAGATCACGCAAAACAAGGATATGCATTGAGAGAGCAAAGCTTTGTTGTTTGTAACCATATGTAGATGATAAAACACTCCCAATGCCCAGCAACATAGCACTAATAATCTGGTATATTTCACTGTACAGTGTACCTGTAAAACGCGTAACGTACGTAAAACTGACATTCCATGTATAAATAGCCTGTATATCTCTGCAAATATGTCATATCATTTTTTATTTGTTCTATAAACATGGGAAGCAAGCAATATGCTCAGCTTAAGCTCAAGCACTGAAGGTACCTGCTGTCTCTCCTCGTGATCTGTGGCTTGATCACCAGGGGTTGTCAGAAACTCCACAACCTGATTCTTGAGAGTTTCGTTCAACTGCAACCTTGCACCTTGTCGAGCAGACTGGCGCGCTAGGAACGTGAAAAGGGAACCCACCTGGTCCGGCTACAAAAATTGTCCAAATTGAAGAAAAACTTAATTAATTTCGATGTCATTTGATGTAACGTCATTTGTTAGTTGTGCTTCACTCTGTTTGCTTCATACCTTGAAGCCTTCATTTTCAAGCATGACTTGCAGTAGAACATCGACAAAATTTTGAACTTTTGAAATACCTTCGCTGTCTTGAAAGTCAGGCTCGGAAAATGACTAAGAACAGATTTACATCGCATTGTTGTAAATAAACAGTACTACAGTAGTAACCTTCAAGCTTTGATGAGATGAATGCACAAATACATTATCAGCTAATAGCAGACACAGACTTACCAGTGACAAGACATTGAGAAATTCTTTCGTAGAAAAGCGCAGCAATATGTTTATGATGGGATATAACCCACGCATGTTCTTTTCGTTCAAATGAGGCTGCACTAAGCAACTGAACATCTGAGAAAAATTCAAATTCAATTTACTTGCTCGTAAAAAATAGCAAATACAAAATTGGTAATGTGCAAATGGACTAAAAAACAATGGCGCCAAGAATGAAAGTGAGAACTGCAATAACAGCAAGCACAGGAAACAGTAATGAAACTATTGAACTGAAGGACTTGAATTACAATAAGCTCTTGCCTGCTGCTTTACACGTTTTGATGTTTCCTGGTCCATAATGCCATGGGGATAAGCCAGTCCAGCAAGACAGCAGCTGACATAAACCAGTAGTTTGTTGCCCAGGGTTGTAATTTTATCTGTAACATGAAATCTACTTCCTTGTATATTGCATAATATTGGTGGATATAACAAAGTAACTGGCATTAACACATGATTTATTTGGCACCAGATAACAGTTGATTTTAAAACGTGGGAAATTTTAATATAAACACAAAGCCAAAACATCCGGACAAAAGAATACATCTGAATGTTAAAATCTAAACACTCAGAACATTTACCGCTTAATGGTATCCCAGTATCAAGCGCAGATTGCAAAAGAACCAGCAATTCACACAGTGGACCAATGAAATCTTTCATTCCCCTGTTGTGGATGCTAATTATTGCATCATAAAGCCCATGGGCCCAGCACATATGCATGACCTGTAAATCATTAACGACACTGGTAATGATGCACTTCGTGTTGTAAACAACACGATATAATCAGTGAATTAGAGTGTACGTTACTTCAAACATGAAAGCTTGATTTGTGGGTTATACTTTGTGTGGAAATGTGATTATACTTATGTTAAGTACATAGACAATTAAGTTTATTACAGATAGCACAAAATTGTTCAGGTATGTTACCTGATTGAGGTCCAGACTTCTCACATCGAGATGAAGAAGACAATTTTCAACATTTGACAACATATCTTTGAAAAAAAAAACATGTGTACAGGTGATAGATGATGAGATAAGGTAATTGAACAAAACCGAATTGTAATCAAGAAACATAATTTGATATATAGAAATAATCAATACAGGGCATTGCAATAACGGTATGATTCAGAGCAATTAGAATGCTATAACATTGAAACAAACCTATATTTTTGTGATTGAAAACTCAGCAGTGGCTTAGTAAGATAAACAAGATCTATGTCAGTCTACCATATGCTATACTTTGAAATGGTCTGAATAGTAAGCAAATTGTCTAATCGCATCCAAAGCACAAACCGCTATAAAACTCACGCTTAGCTTGAAAATGTTCTATAAAATCCTTCATTACTACGGGGCTGATTTCTTTTAACTTGTCTTTTAAGATGTAAGGTTCTAGGCACTCGAGAAATGCCCCATGTGCAATGCAATCAGGACGAAATCGTTCATAAATTCTGAAATAAAATCAACCCTTAATCATAAAATTATGAACACCTTGATGAGTTTTCTGACCTAAATAGTGCTTAGAAAATATGTTAATTGTATCGGTTGAAACGTTGTTATTATTTACTGGTGACAACGTATGTTATTGAACTATTTTACAGCAACCCGTTCGTAACACATACTACTGTACAATTACAGAGCGCACATAATTCATACAATACATGTGCCTAATTCATATCAATTGTGGTAGATAATATTGTCCTTACCTGCCAAACAATACATCCACCCTATTCAATCGCAGGCAGTGATCAACACAAATAGGAACAACATTGCGATAGAAATTGATAAGCACCTAAGAAGACACCCAAGCTCAGTAGAACGCAAAGATCAGCATAACACAATTAAAAGTTTACAATAAAATGATGCCAGCAAAGATATAAACCTGAAGTTTTCCACTATCTGGACATAGTTTTGTCATTGCAAGGTCAACGTATTCAACTAGGATGTCCAACATCTAAACGTAAATTTTACATTGTATATCCATGTACTGTACAATTACACATTGTTATTAACTACAAAAAGGTAGAACTTGCTATACTTATTCTGAAATCTACACTGCTGATTAATTCAGTATGTTTGCTAGAAATATCAGTTGTATTAAGTTTGAAATACTACGCTCCATTAGAAAACATAACTTTGTATTTTATTGTATGTGTATTATTATAGAGTTCAAGGTCTCTTTACCACATCAGATATCACTCGTTTTCTCTCGTTTGGGTCTGCAGGCAAACCTAAAGTTGAAGAGTTGCAATTAGTGGGAGACTTTTTACGTCAGTATTTTATTTGGGGGGGGGAGGTTACCAACGATAGCTTTCGCCGATCCATCGTAGAAGGTGAGTGCGAGCTTGAGCGCCTGTTGGTGGCCACTTCTCAATGCAATGTTTATTCTTTCTCTCCATGTGTTGATTGTCGAAGTGAAAACAGCTTCAATTCCAAGAAAAGCGACACCTTTGTTGAAAGGAATCATCGACTGATAGCAAGCATGTTCACCGATCATTGCCTGCATGAAAAATGGTTCAATTCTCAAACCATCAACCATAACCAAAATCCACTGCACAAAATTATAAAATAACTCATTTATATTACTTCCAATGTCATATTATCATTTCTATGTCAACCATTAATATGGGATAGATTTTCAAAGTTCATTAATGCAACCTCTTCAAATAGATTTTTAATTATTGATAGTTCTGATACAAACACATGGCACGGCACTGGTTGCAGAAAAACAAACACAAAAGCTGAGCAGGATGTTCCTTAGAACAGGATGCAGCTTGCAACAATTCCCAGCAAAAAGTCACAAATAAAACAACAACAAAAACCGCGAAACTGAAGAAGTTGATATTATCTCACCAAAGCCTGACTGACATTTCCACCAGTGGCAATCGATTTGAATGTTGCGCTATTATAAACCAAATTGATGTGATCAAGCGGTTTTGTTTCTAAATTTGTTTGGGAATCAACATCTACAACATGAGCCCTTTCTCGGATATCAAGAAGTAATACCGTGCGATGATTCAGCCACTGCATAAGCAATAAATTAATTAACTGATGCATACCGTACAGAAGTACCAGTGGCAGCTATAGAGTTGCACACATTCAGCTTGAGTGCACTTAAACACACATGTACTTACACACGTGTTTATTAATTTATAAGTAAGGTTCATTGTCCTGAGATGAACAAAATTGAAGACATCCCAGCTTTGGCTTTTGACCTGAAAATTGAGAAGTGTATTACAAATAGTGGGGTCTTAGCTGGGAGTTGCTTAAGAAATCAAAAACAAAATGTTACACGCAAAATGATAATAAATGTTGAGATTGTACCTGGAAGAAATAGATAACGTCGCCACGAGCAAACATGAGGATCACATCCACAGAAAAGTTGCCGTCTAAACGAATTACAGATAATTGCCATGCCAACAGCGGGACGCATGTTGGGTTGATCTACGTCAGCAAAGAAAAAAAAGAGTTGGTATTGCAGAGAAAAGAGTTGAATTGAACTAGACTTAAATGTGATTCCAACTGCAAACACTTACAGCGAGCTTGTGAGAAAAGAGAATTTTGATTTGAGGTCGTAAGGTAACAACCAGAACCTATTAACAAGAACAATGTTCAGGTAATAAAAACATTTCCTAGCCACATACAAAAGGAAATTGGAGTCGAGAATGGTGTTGAAACTACTGATGTAGTTGAAGTAAAAACACTTAAATTGATCTTTAAATATTAAAAAGTTTGCTGCAAAAGCTTTTTTCAGTATATTTTCAAACATACCTTGGAAAGGGTGCCCATTGCAAGTAGATGTCTATCTCTAAATGGGTGATCGGCAACGTTTTTGCCAAGATGGAGGGTTTCTATGGCACACACCTCACCCCGACTTTGAAAATATTTGTTAATGTTAGTAAATACGTTTAGTTTTCTTCCTTCATTTGTAAATAAATTAACGCGCTGATATTCACAGATAATTAAATTACAAGTAGTCACCTTCCTGAGAAAAGACATCTTGACTCACACGATCGTACGCCCATTACACGGCTGAAGAAATGAATAGACACAATTCAAAATAAATTTAAACTCAAGTAGAAATGAACTAGCTAGTGAAAGAAGCTGTTCAAAACCGAAACTTACACGGAAAGTAATCAATATTTAAGTTATTAAAAACAGTAAGGCTTCGATTTAAAAGGAAAAGGAGAAAAAATTTCAGAAAATATATTACAAAAAAATAGTTGCAATTTGACATAAAAAGCTCTGCTGTTTCAGATTACCCGTGTTAATGCACTCACCGAAAGTTAAGTTCAAAAACTGAGCCTCCACTGTCATTGCACACTGCTAATGTCGGGTCATCTGTAAACTGCAGACAGAATAATGCTGACAGGCAATCAAACAACAGCAACAAAACAACAGCCAATATCAAATATAACTTATTTTAAAAGTTTAACAAGTTGCGACAAGTATACAACTGGCCAACTGCGCACCCATATCAAAGAGGTCTTTATACATGATTATTGCGATATGGTATTTTATGATTCTCAGAAATGTATATGTATACTTGACTCAACAAGTTTCAAACAAAGACAAATAAACTCACTTTAACATGCAAGACAGCTGACCCAGGGGGGTGGGCATCAGTTATAGTTCGTAGAAGCTTTCCTGATGTGATGTCATACATAAGAATCTATGAATTCACAAACAATTTACAGCTTGACACTATGTTATATAAGATTGGAAATACAGATATTTGAAACATCAAAACAATACTTGCACGAGGCAACATAAGTGATTGTTAAAACAGTGATTGTTAAACAAACACAACACAAAACAGACAACATATGCTTGTAAAGCAATTCACAATGCAACACATTAGTTGAAGAAGAACATTTCTTCCTATCAAAGTCAGAAGCACAGATTGTTTGTAAAAGCTTTCAATGAATTTTTGTGACTTGTCAATTATTTACAAATGTTTGTTGCAATCTCGTGGCCACTGCTACATCTTCTTGCCATAGATTCCTTCTCTATTGACACGACTCATCCAGTTTTTAAATTGCATTGTGATTGCATTATGAATTGCTTTACAAGCATATCGTATTTTAACTGACTTAAATTATCTCTTTCACAGTTGGTTATAAATGACAAACTATATTATTCACCTCCCCTTTGGCATAACCAACTAGCATTCTGGTGCTATCTGAATTAAAGGTTAAAGCAGTAACTGAGCCGTATTTTGACCCAATCTTTGTACTACCAAGACAGAATTTCATGGCTTGGGATGCATCTGTGAAAAATAATAAGCTGTTTTCCAAACTTATTCAACATAACCATGCTTAAAAACATACAATAACTACCACACTTCAAAATAGTTGAGCATGCAAAATATAATTTATTTCAAACCTGTGGAAAACTAGGAAACGAAAACTTTAAAACTAAGAGTAAAATCAGAAATTCTTTTCAAGGGGAATTAATACACAGAGAAGATAAAGCAAATCAGCCCTGGATTAACTGATAGCTCATTTTATAATCAAGGACTTACCAAAGAGAAGAACGAGGCCTCTCGCAGTTCCAACAGCAAACATGGCCGAGGCTGCCTTCAAAAAATGTAAATCACCTGACTTAATAAGGCATCAACATAACCAGTGTTTACATAGCACAAAATTAATGGTCTCGCTTCAAGTGTAACTCACAAGTGTGGTTGGACGTCCAGCGTTAACCCGTTCCATCGCATCGAGCATCTGCCGCGATAGACCTTGCTCCTTTGTCAATGAAAGAACACTGCCGTGTTGATCCGCGTCAATTTCTCTTTAAAATAGTCAAAGGTTAAATACTTGAATACAAATCAAGAAGATAATAACGAAAAATGTATTGCAGTATGCTGTTCCTTTTTTGTGGTGGGTGTTATATATATTCCGCATTACCTAATTTCAAACAGCTTTTGGTAGCATGTGTTAACGGCGAGCAATAACAGTAAAATAATTTCACCGTTAAAATGTACAAATAGTTTAAAATAATGGGTTTATGAAACCTTTTTTTCTTGCTATCAGTGCTTGCAATTGATGTTGTTTCCCAGTTTTTTAGAACATTCAGCTCAGGAAGTGTTGGGTTTTTCGCAGGAGACACCAATGTGCTTGGGTCTTTATGCAAACACGTTCATGTTATGAAAACAGAAACGGATATTAATCAAAAAGAGATGATACATACGCATGCATTACATATATATATAGGAAATAATACAATCAGTATCCTGCCAACACAACAAACAGGAAAACCAGGAGGTATTTAATGCACCATGCATGTAAATACCAACACAAAGCACTGCAATGATAGATGGTACAGTTTGCAATTACACTTATGGATTTTTAAACAGTTTTATCGTACAATCTAGTGATCTTTAATTGTTTAAGATAGAAATCTTGCAATTTGTCACTGTAAAAAACTTCATATTGTAATTAAGCCACACCATTGTCTGATGGATTCAAGCCCTGGTCTGTTACATCATCCAGCGATATCAAAGGGTCATCATCATCGTCTGACTGTACAAATAAATGGAAGTTTAACCCTTGGTTCATTTAAGCAAGACACAAACATTATTAAGCAATATAGAAAAGCTTCTAAAATTTATGAAGGCAAGGTTCGGTAGCATTATCAATGACTGGAGGAATGATGTGAGATTTTAAAAGTGAAAAATTACTTCATTTAAGATGCTTTCCAATGTTGGCGTTTCAACTTCAGGAATATCAAATTCATCAGCATCAAGCTATGAGATTAGAAGAAGACATTAAAATAAAAATACTGAATAAAAACATAACAGAGCGAGGTTTTTTAAAAACTTTTTCTTTTCGTTTTAAAACGATCCTACCATTAAACAAAAATTATTTCATATAAATTTCATATTATTTGTAAATTGTAATCATCACTTTGCATATACCTCTTCCAAATCATCATTATCTAGTATATCCATGTCTAAATTCAGCTTTTTTCACAAAGATATAGAGCAGGACAAGAAATAAGCACACAATCACCTTATCCAAATTACATTTTAATGAGTTAATACAGATCTGATGTACAACTAAATAAAGATGGGAACTCAAAATAATAAAGTATGAAGTTTTAGAAGAAGTTCGTTCTCGAATACAAAAAAATACATTCATTTGAAAACCTGGGCGTTCGTTAGAATACACGAATGATGAAAACAATTGAATCAGTGCACTGCAAGCATCTTTGCCTGACAAACAGGATTAAATTTGCTGAATAATATGAAGCATACATAATTATGAAAGCTTGCATATACTTTACCAATCCACAATTTTACTCAGCTGAACCCACAGTACAAACAAGTAGTTAGAAATCAACCAACAAGACTTAAACAGGATGATACCTTTAGAAATGTACATGTAGGCATCAGTTCACTTTTCACGCATATGAACGACGCACCATTCACAGATGTTTTTCCAAAAACTTAACAATCGGTAACCTAGATTTAGTCATATTGTCCCAATATTGGAGAAGCAGACACAGCATATGTAAGTTTTATAAATCACACAAAGAAAATAAAACAAAAACAAAAACCTACTTTAAAAGTCTATTGGCATACAATCAATGCCAAACTCGTTTACAATAAATACTATAACCACTTATGCAGAAATAGACAAAACTTGTGATGGATTTGTTAGAAAAATTGCAGCATAAATACATCAACTCACATACTTGTTGGTTACATAAACACAAAACTTCAAAAAATCAACACAATTTGTACCACTCAATCACAAATCCAAAACACTACCTCTACTAAATAGCACAATATTCAATGGCACGTGAGCACTACCTGACACGTTGTAACAACAGCCACTAACATCAGTTGAAATAATAAGACATGTACTGGAGGCAGATTGGAGATAACATCCTAAGCAGTGACAAAAAATTATTTGAGAAAGCAGCACAAAAATGAGTGAACTGAGTATATAAAAAAATGATGACTTATACAACTGTTGTCCAACACTAACATACCATGGTACTGATATATTGCGATATATATACCAAATACACTGATGACTATGATAACTAGCTTCCCTTGTCATAAAAAGATATGTAAATTGAGTTCAATGTCATGCATTAAAAAGGTAGAAATAGAAAATTGGAATAAAAGCCAAAATTATTGCCATCACTACTACCCAACGTCCATAAGATGTCGAGTTTATTGTTTTCATTTTTTCTTCATGTTCAATACTAAGCTTTATGTATTGTGCGGACGCTTGCTGCAATTCAGTGTCTTTAAGTTGCAGAGCATTTTCCCATCTGGCTTGCTCCTTGGCTGACAATTCAGTCAGTGCTTCACTATGTCCAATTTCCTGCTTCAACGAATCTTTTAATCTCACTGTTTCATCTTCTAGAACTTGCAAGTCCTTCTGAACAAGCAGTTTTTCCTTTTCGGCTTCAACCAAGTTATCAGCTAGAGCACCAATCTCTGATTCCAAAGCACTTTTCTGTACGTAGCAATGCTCCAACTCATGTTGAAGTTCAGTCATCTGATTACTTGTTTCATTTAACTTTTCCACCGCAGTATTCAACTTTTGGGTGGACTCTTTCTCCTGCTTTTCGATCTTATCAACGTGAAGTGCTTGTTTCTCAAACCTAATTCTTAGTTCTTCGGCAAGTACTGTTTGCTTTGTAGCTGTAGCCTGTTCTTCTGCCAACTTGTTCTTTAAGAGACCCAACTCTTGTCCTGCTGTTTGAAAACTTTTTTCAGCACGTTCAAGCTTGATTGTGAGGTTTCGACAATCCTCTTCCCGGTCACGTACGGATGATTGAGCAGCGTTTAGCTCATCTTGTAAATGGTTTAACTTTTTCGTAGCCAGCCTAGATAGGATTACTCCATCTTGGGCTTCATTGAACTCACTTTGTTGAAACTGAATATTTTTTAATGCTTTTTGAGCCTCTTTTTCAGCAGGTGATGCTATAGAATTAGAATGAACTGCTTTAGATTCTCCGATGTGGTTAGTATTTGCTTGCTGACAGAGAGAAGAGTCTTCTACAGCAACAACATTAGAGCTAGGGTGTTCTACAATTACACTTCGTTTGGACTCAAGTTTTTCTTTCAGCTGGTTATTTTCCAGTTGAAGACTTTCAATATGTTGATCAGCTTTTCTTAATTTTCGATGTAATTCTTTAAGTTTAGCTTTAACAATTACCAAGCTTGGTGAAGAAATTTCAGTTTCATTATCCGATTCATCACTCTCACAGCGTGAAGTAGACTCGCACAGCTGTAGTATGCGTTCACTTTCTTCCACAACAGAGCGCACGTTCTCTTCCCGTTGCATTAAGTTCTCACGATCATTTAAAGCAGCCTGTAGCTCCTTGCTGGTTTCAGTGAGGGCAATATTTTGTCTTTCTTTTTCCTCTTGCAGTTTTAGTAGTTCTTCTTCAGCAAGTATTCTTTTTTCCTGATCCAGTAATTTTTCAGCATGTAGCTGATCCAATTTTGCTTCCATATCTGTCAGTTGAGATTTTAGGCCCTCAACACTGTCATCTGGGTCAGTGGTGTCACCATCTTTTATTTGACTCGCTATTTCCTGCAGCTTTTCATTTTCTGCTTGCAAAGTCTCTATGGTTTGCAGCTGCTTCTGGCCACTTTCAAGCAGCTCATCTATTTTATTTTGCAATTCGTAATTTTCTTTTTCCATACTGGCCTTCAATTGAGCATGCTGATGCTCTGCATCCTGAAGTTTTGAAGACAGTTCTTGCAATTTTGTTTGGTGAGACGTGGAGAGAGACTTAAGCTCAGTCTGTGTTTGCTCATACAAAGTACGTAGGTGTGTGCACTCATCCTCGGTATTGCTTAAGGAACGCTCCACGCTTGCAAGCTTTCTTGCAGCTTCTAGTTTTTCCTGCAAGGCTTGGCGTAGGGTTTCTTTGGAGGTGTTTTCATAATTGTATTTCTCCTCCTGTACTTGCTGAAGTTGGGTTTGCAGACTACCATCAGTCTGGCCTTTATTGAAAGCTTGCAGCTGATTCTCTAAGAACTCCAAGCGAGAAAGAAGACGATCCTCATCAATTAACGCTTGCCAGCCTTTTTCAGAAGCGTCGTGAGATGTGATCACTAAACGCTGGAGTAAAGCAAGCTTTTGTTCCAGCATTTGTTCACGGTGTAGGGCTTCTTGCAAATACTGGTGCAACTGATAAAGATCTTGTGCTTGGACAGAAGGTTGGACTTGACTAAATGGGACTTTTTCAATAAGCTTGTTCGTCCAAGAGCAGTTGCTCTGCTTTGCCTCCTCGCCATTTGGTAAGTAAAGTCTTAATTGTGAAACAATGCAGCCATGAGTCACTTTTCTTGCATTGTCTACAACGTCAACACCGAACTGTACAACATCACACGAATTCAGTTCTATTGCTGGACTTTCTTCAGATGCTTTACTTAGTCTTTGATTATTGACAAATGTACCATTGCTGCTTTTCGTGTCTTGTAAATAAAATTTTCCATTTTCAAACCACAACAATGCATGGTTACGGGACAGCACTTTGCAGTCAAACACAGCATTACTTGTGGATGGTTTGCATCTTGCAACGGACCTGCCAATTTTTACCGGATCACTCAGTGAAATATGGCGATCTTGAAATGGATATGAATTGGGGCAACATGAAAAATGAGCAACGGCAGTCATTATATTAATAAAACAAACTTGACATTTCTACATGGGTATAATCATAAAAATTATGCTGGAAAACACAGCTACCACATTATTACTAAAACTGATATTCTACTGTTTATATAAATAAATTAAATTATATAAACTGAGCAATTTGTAAAAAATTAACTTGTTTCATTGAATGTTCAAGGATAAACGACAATCTCCTTGGACACTAACAAACTGAAATTGGTAATGATCAGTAATGGCGATCAGCCACTTCTTTTAACTTTTTTGTCATTTTACAGTTTGTCAGTATTATGTAACATCTATATAAAGTGCCATAGTGTAAAGTGTGGCACCTGCACGTAGTAGATCTATCAACGTGAATAGCTAAACGACGAACTTCTTTATCTTTACGTCAAGTTATAATAGATAAACAAAAAAACAAAGGTTTCAATGCACACCATCGTGCAAAAAATTGCGTTTTTGCACACAAGATTTTTTCGTCAAAAACTGCCATATTTTGCAGTCGATAAAAAGCATGGCACACAAACATGGGGATACTATATTTTATCAAGTTCACACCTATTACAATAATTGTATTGTCTACAGTATTTTATGCCTTTAACTTCAAAAATTACAATTGCTAGCTTTTATAGGATAGCTAGCACAATAAACAACATGCACACATACAATTAAGGAACGGTAATAAGTGGTAAACGTTCAAGGTAAAGTAGGCCTAAAAAGTAAGCCTAAAAAGCTTTAATGCTCGTTTATAAAAAACTGGTGGCCAAGAACACGTTAAAATTCTAATTTTAACCTCTGCACACACAATTTTTCATAAAAAACTGTCATACTTTCCGGTCTGGAATCTGCATGGTGTATGACTGCCATAGTGCCATAATGTTACCTTTTTTATTACAGTGAAAGTAATGAAAAGTCGCAGACTGCGACAGATCAATGATCAAACGCACTATCATATTCTCCATAAAGGCAATGTTTAAATACGTAATTTGATAAAGATGAGAATGGAGCAGATGGTAACTGGATGAGAACTAGATCTCATCATGGTTTTATAGACGAGCCTGAAACGTGAACACTATTTTTCAGTTGCAGTCGGCTGAAATCTTTGTCTGAGGTTGGTTGCTGCCTGAGAGCAACTTACCAGTTAACACCGGCGTTGCTTTAGCGCACAAGATTGCCTTTTAAACAGAGCAAATTATCTTACTGAAATTGTTTGGTTGCATCTAAATGGAAATACTGTTTGGGTAACTGTGGACATAATATTAATTTTTTTTATAACGCAATTTGTTTATTTTCTTGTCATACAGAGTAATAAAATTAAAATTCAAAAGGACTTTTACATATAATAAGATGTTCGTATGTTACGCAAACCCAATTTTTGTCACGAAAGACTTGGACGCTGAAGTAACTTAGGTGGATGCCGTCATAGTTTTCTTAGTAATAAGCACATTTTAAAATTGGGCAGGCTGCACAATATTCGACGCAACGAATTTTGCGGTCCTACACCATTTTCGCGATTAAGTTGATGTAATTGAATTTATATATACCGATAATTTTGAAAACGTCCGACACCTCTGCCTCAAAGTAAGCCATGTTGTAAAATAGCCCAATTTGCCTCAAATACTAGAATTCTAAAATGGAAACTCAAATGTGACGTCATTTTTTCATGCATGAACAGTTCTTCAGTAAGCCTGGAAGAGTGTAAGGTAAGCAGATTCTTCAGGCTGCAGTTGCAAACAGTACACTCTTAACTATATAGTACTCTGTCGGTATGTCCTGTGACAATGCGCATTTGAATCTGTGCATGTTAAAATAACTTGTGTAAGTGACATGAGTGACCTTGTCTGTTTTTCGTTTGTAACCCGCGTCATGACAATAACAACCTTTTTTTCACACTTGAAATATAATTGTAGCATGTAGAGTTTTTGGAAGTTATTTAGCCAAAAAAGTTAAACTATAAATGTTTCAAACGTTTTTGCTTGTTCATATCAAGCTGTTCTATCTTAAATATTTCAATTTTAAAACTAGGCGAATAGCAATTATCTAAACATTTTGAAATAAAAATTAAGGCTAAAATTTGACATGTCAACAAAGTTATCTAGAAACTGTTTACTCTGGCTTTGCAATACATAAAAAACTCTTTTAGTTTAGGATTATCGGTCAATAACTCTGGGTATTCACGGTTTATTCAGGATAAATTTTGCTTTATTTTTCTATTTTACACCGTAGTTTGTGCCTTTAATTATATGGACCAAAAAGTTGGCCTGAACGTACAAACATATGAGTCAAATGAATACGGTAACTGCATGATAACAATAACATTATAATAAAGTTCTTTTATGAACCTTCTTTTTAAAAAAGGGGTACCATTGAAGGGACTCTTGTACTTTTGCACTTGGATTTGAAGGCCTGAATGCAAATTAGTTATAACTGAGGTAATACAAAAGAAATTATGTTGTAATAATCCCTCAATACTTGATCATGATATGGGAGTGCAAGGTAAAAGAGACTCAAACTGATTGCATTCAAAGTTATCATAGGAGTTATAAACCACTTAAAGTTTATTTTTTAGGCGGAGCATGTAACTTAACTCCCAAGTAGTGGCACCTCTAGCTCTTTTGGGTGGCATGGCCACCCCAGTGCACACCCATTCAGACATTTCAATCATTGAAAATTATGCTGCCCAAACCTCAAAAACTTTACATTCCATACTTACTACCTACCCTTCATCAACGTTAGCGAAATGCATTGCAGCATCATTGGACTATTAGGTTTCCATGGAAAACTTTGCACAAATCATCTTCTTTAACATTTATTTTGCAGTTTGTTCGTTATGACTGTAAAGTACAGAGCAGAGTAGTGCTGCACTAAGCGGCCAGGTCAAGGTAGATACAGATAGTGTGATAGTGTTCCTGAGAAGAAGCTGAAAACAACCCAGGTGATGGCAAAATTGAAGACAAGAAACAAATCGCTCATGATGTTGTTATTGTTTGTGGAAGTAGTGACTATGAGTTTGTAGCCAACAATTGTATTCTTACAAAATATTCTGACTATTTAAAGCCATGTTTTCAACTGACATGAAGGAACAAAAAGAATTTGAGGTTAAACTGAACAAAGCTAGTTTTGAAAGGAGATTTTAATGGAATATACGTACAATGCCTCCATTCACTTTACTGCTGAGAATTATCAAGACATATTTATGGCAGCGGATTATCTCCAAATGTCTGCTGTTAAAAAAGAATGTCTATCTTCATTAGGTAATAACTTCTAGCAACTGCGTATCCATACTGAGTTTTGCTGAGAACAACAACATTGAAAAGGTTTTCAAAAAATTCGAAAAAGTTACAGCTTCTCAGTTTGAGCTCATTCTTCAAGAAACTGATTTCAAACAACTTGGTATTGATCAGGTGTTAACTTTATTAAAAACCAAAAACAAAGTTGCTTTATCTGAGAAAAATATCTATTATGCTGTCATGAAATGAGTAAAGCATAAAATGTCTGATAGACAAGAACATTTAATCAAACATTTTGCCGTCATTGAAGTTGAAAAGCTGCCTGCTACATTCGTGCTGGAAGTGGTTTTACGAAAACCACTGATCTCAGAAGTGTTATCAAGAAAAAGTCTTCAAGATTTAGTTGATAACTACATAAATATGGATGGGGGTAATTGCAACTTTATATTTCTTTTTGGTTATAAAGTTCAAAAGTATGATGTTACTAGTAAAAAAGAGGTTAAAATTACCCAGCTCCTATTGCAAACCACCAAAACCTCGCATTGCTGCAACTAAGGTAAAAAGCAATGTGTATTTGATGGCAGGATATAATCATAATCCTTCTAATACATTTGACAGACACACATATTGTTTTGAAAAGGTTGATTTTGAGAATCCCAAATCAAGATGGACTCTACTTCCTTCAATTGATGAAAGCAAAACATCACCAGCAGCTTTTGTTTTAAACAATCAAATTTATTTGACTGGAGGTAGACCTTTCTATGGTTTAAGAGGTGTATTTGAAATGTATGATACATCTAACCATGAGCATCCTAAATGGTCCAAAATATCTCCCTTGAAAGAACTGAGAGAAGCACATGGCATGGTCACTCTACATGATTGCCTTTATGCAGTTAATGGAATAGACTGGGTGAAGAAGTAAAAAGTCCCCTGAATGTGCTTGGGTTGCCATGTAATTGTAATTTAGCCATCTTGTAAAATTAAGTTAAAAGAGGACTTACAGCAAAGTTAGGTAGGCTAGCAACATAGGTAAATACATTTTCGGTATATATATTTAGGATTCATACATGTCCTCTTTGTTTATGCATCAATTAAACTTTTTCATCAGTACACAATTTTACTTTTTTGCTCATACTTTATTTCACAAAGAACTTTATCGAATAACATCCTGATACTTATTAACAAAATGACTGTGTTTTGTTCCAAATGCAATTTGGTGTATTTTGCGTGTGATATCTGCAAATATTTTGCTGTTCCTTTTATTTGTAAGAAATCTTCTTAATGTTCATTTTTACAAATTGATCATCATGTATGCTTTGTTATAGTAATGGCAAATTGCAAATTCTTAGTATAATTTCTATTTTTGTGATTGTTTCATGCTGATACGTAGAATATGTCAGCAATTACCTGATGTTGATCATAGTGTTTATTGTACCTCTGCCATATAGTGTTTTTGTTCTGCCTAAGTGTTGTTGTAAAAACTGCAATAAAATAAAAAAAAAGTTTAAACATTGGCCATTAAAGGGCATAAATATCATTTATAGATATGTTATTCTATACAGGTGGTCAATTTCTAAGTACAGTCGACTCCGCTTAATTCGGACACTTTGGTTCCGCTCACTTTTGGCCGAATTAAGCGGAGAAACGGCTTTGTCCGAATTAAGCGGAAAATCGATTATTCATTTCATGGTCATGCGTAAAGGCAAACAACGCATTTAAAATACTGTACTGTTGCGTAATAAATGAATTGCAGCTGCGCTATACTGCAGTAATTGGCACTGATCGCATAAAACGCACAAGAGTACGAGTAAATGAGTACGCATAAAACGCACATTCTGAGCCGCTTCCTCTCTGTCTTTAAACCTCGTCCACGAAGCATAGTCTCTTCACGTTGTTCACGCAGATTTGCATCATTTTTCTGCCAATCTTGCAAAGTACGTTTTGATATCCCCGCCAACGCAACTAACTGCCGAACTGTCAAGGAAGCGACGTCATTTTTTTCTTCGTTTACTTTAGTGAGCAATTTCACTTTTTCTTCTAAACTTTTCTGTACCATTCTGTTCTACAAGATGGTCGAAATGGTACCGAAGTAAAAGCGACTATGAAGCTGGCACGGCGTTATATGAATTCATTGTCGATTGTTACCGCATTAATCGTCATTGTTTCACCATAATCACTCATAATGCAACTGCATCTTGTGTTAAAACCAACCAAGTACTGTTTATTGTTTCATAACCTAACGATGTAACGATAGGAATTGCGAACCTGTGTCCGAATTAAGCGGAGAATTGTCCGAATTAACGGGAGTTTTTTACGTTCAATTTTTACTTTTGTTCCGTTCCCGAGCATTTTGTCCGAATAAAGCGGTTGTCCGGGTTATCCGGTGTCCGAATTAAGCGGATTCGACTGTATGTAGTATTTAAAATATATTCTGCCAATTTATATAAATTAGGAATTAATTGGATGCATAAAGACCTTAATGGATTTGGGGCATACAATATTTTGTAACAAGTTAGAGTTCAATAACCATCTGGTATTTGAAACATTAAATAAACATTTAAAGAATGTCAACAAACTATGGTGTAAAAACGAAGACTGACAATCAATGTTCCCTCTAAGTTGCGCACTGCTGACACGGTCTATGCGTACAAGAAAAAAATCCAACCCGAATTGAAAATAAAATAAACGCGTAATAAATAATAACCACAGTCCGCTTGTCTGATGTTGCTCACAGTGGTCCAAGGGACCGCTCAGGGAGTTAGTGTGTTTGCTCAGACTCGTGAAAATATTAGAGGGAACATTGCTGACAATGTATAAGTGATTTCTGCATAAAAGGATATGTGCATATTGTTTAATGAATTTGTTACAATGTTTTTATGAAAAATATGAAAAAAAGTTTTTACCGTGGATCGGATTGCCATAATTTTGCCTTGCCAATCTGTAACAATTTATGCAACACAGCTAACATACATGCAGCAAATTTACAATACCGACATGATCTAGACTTTCATTGTATTTTCTTTGCGTATGAGTCAACTATTTTATTGAACCAAGTATGAATAATGAATAGTAAAAAGCTACGTAGATGATTTCATATCAAATTAGATTGTTGGCTCAGCAGGATTTCTTATGATTAGACTGGGTTGTGAATTTACTGAGAAGGAAGTATAACAAACACAGTATTTGTTTTTTTGGAGTGGTCAGGTGAATAATTAGGCCATAATGAAATAATATTTTTGTAACACTGATCTGTCTTACTAAGCACTCAAGTTTATTGTCACTAGATTTATCCCTAGGAAACAAAATAAGCTTTAAATCAATAATGCATTCCATGAAGTTTACCAGCAATCATGCACTAGAAATATTGAGTAAATTAAACACTGAAAGAAAAACGACTACAGCTCTCTGCGATGTCACAATCAAGGTTGGTAGTGAAGGATTCCCTGCACATCGTTGTGTGCTGAGTGCTTTTTCTGATTTTTATGCAAGAATGTTTCTATCAGAAATGAAAGAAAAATATGAACCTGAAGTTTCTATCAAAGGATTAAGCAGTGAAATAATGGACTTGATAATGGATTTCATATACACTTGCAAAATAAATTTAACAAATGAAAATGTTTTTGAATTATTGGCAGCCTCTGAACAGCTACAAATTCCGTATATTAAAGATTACTGTGCATTATTACTCCATAAAATTGCAAATCGCTCAAACTGTATTCATATTTTTATGTGTGCCAGACTCTATCAACTAAAAACTGTTGTCCAAAAAGCAGAAAAAATTCTGTTTGAAAATTTTGAATCTATAGTAAAAGAGGAACAATTTAACCTTTTGGAATTAGAAGATGTGACTGCACTCGTAAAATCCAATGGTCAGCATGTAAAAGAAGAAGATTTGTATCTGGCTTTAGTGGCTTGGGTGAAACATGACAGAAACCAGCGTGAACAGTATTTTTGTCGATTATTTGGCAATTTGTCTTTGTGCAAGTTATCCAAAGCTTTTCTAAAGAAAGTTTTGGTCCATGAATGCTTGGTGGCTGATTGCTTGGATTGCTCTAAAGCTTTAATGAAAGCGGTTTTAGAACATGCACCAGAGCAACAAGATGCTGATTCTCAGTCAAGTTTTGTTGTAATGGGCGGTGAAGGTGATGAGGTCACAGATATTGTTACTTACAATTTGATGGAAAAGCAGTGTTTGATTGAACAACCATTTTTGCATCGAAAGTTACCTTTTGGACATACTGGAGCGTCAGCTGTTTGCATTGAAAAGACCGTATTTCTAATGGGAGGTGGTGAATCACTTACTGAAATAATCGACACAGTCAAGAGTTTCAATGCTGAAAACAAGTTGTCTCCATGGGTAAAACAGCCAAAAATGTTAAAAAAGCGTCAGTATTTTTCCTCTGCAGTTATCAATGAATTAATTTATGTTTCTGGTGGCCTTAAACCTAACGCTGGTTCAACAGCATCCTGTGAACAGTTTGACACAATGAGCAAAGTTTGGAGCGGAATGTACAACATGATTCAAGAACGTGCATTTCATGGAATGGTTGCTTTAAATCGGAAACTTTACGTTGCTGGTGGTTTTGGAGGAGGAAAACGATTGTCCTCTGCTGAGTGTTATGATCCCTGTTCAAAGAGATGGAAATTTGTTGCTTCAATGAAAGAAAAAAGAAATGAGCTAACCTTGGTTGTTTTAAATAACAGATTATTTGCAATAGGTGGTTATAATGGGCAGAATCGTCTCTCTTCAATGGAGATTTATAATCCCCTAACAGATTCCTGGGTTAATGGCGCCCCATTAAATATTTCACGTTCTGGAGCCTGTGCTTGTGTTATGAAAGGTAAAATATATGTGGTTGGTGGTAAAAATGAACAAGGGCCTGTGCTATCAGTTGAAGTATATGATCCTGCTTTAGGAAATTGGGAGATAAACTGTAAACTGGCAACTCCAAGAATGTACTCATCTATAGTTACTGTTTAATAATAACATGCATTTTTACATCTGATTGCAAAAATGATTTCTTATATGTACTGTATAATGGTGGGACTATAATTACAGTGATGCTTGTGACTTTTTCCAGTGGATAGTTTTAGCTGATTCCATATTTTCCTATGCTGTGCCACAAAATACAAAAACTTGATTTACGGACAACGTTTTTTGTTACCCTGATATTGCTTTCCAGGCACGAGCCGTGAACAAAATCATGATAACTGTCAGTTTTTCACATTGAGTTTCTAAATTAAAATTTACTTTAATATTATTTTTGTGCATGTGTAATTTGTTATATAATGGACTACATAATACATTTTATGTTGAGTGATTTATTATTTGTATGTTAGGTAATAAGTAGCATAACGTGTTATTGCATTTTTGTACATCCCAATATACAGTCGAATCCGCTTAATTCGGACACCGGATAACCCGGACAACGCTTTATTCGGCCAAAATGCTCGGGAACGGAACAAAAGTAAAAATTGAACGTAAAAAAACTCCTGTTAATTCGGACAAATCTCCGCTTAATTCGGACACAGGTTCGCAATTCCATCGTTTGGTTATGACACAATAAACAGTACTTCGTTCGTTTTAAGACAAGATGCAATTGCATTATGAGTGATTATGGTGAAACAATGACGATCGATGCAGTAACAATCGACAATGAACTCATATAAGGCCTTGCCAGCTTCATAGTCGCTTTTACTTCGGTACAATTGCGTCCATCTTGTAGGACAAAATTGTACAGAAAAGTTTAGCACAAAAAGTGAAATTGCTCACTAAAGTAAACGAAGACGTTTTATGCGATCAGTGCCAGTTAGTGCAGTATAGCGCAGCTGCAATTCATTTATTACGCAACACTACAGTATTTTAAATGCGTTTTTTGCCTTTACGCATGACCATGAAACGAACAATTGATTTTCCGCTTAATTCGGACAAAGCCGTTTCTCCGCTTAATTCGGCCAAAAGTGAGCGGAACCAAAGTGTCCGAATTAAGCGGAGTCGACTGTACTCATATAATTGTATTTATTCCCAATGTGCTGAAAAAAGTTAGCCTTTAAAAAGTTTTTAATCAACATTGTTTATGCACTTAATTGTTGCTTTTTACTTGCTTGTCACTTCCCTGTGTAATGGAATTGTGTTTTTTTTCTGTTTATAAATGTTCGTGTTGGTGAAATTAACAGAAAAGTTTAACTGCTGAGAGTTGATAGAGTTTATTCCTACTTTTAGAATTATCTTTTCATTTCTATAAAACGACAAAGTCATGAATATTACAAAATTTCTAGATTTTAAAGCATCAAATGATCATCTAGTTAAAGCATCAAATGATCAGGATGTTGTAAGAAGTTCGTGATTGATACAATCTCTGTGCTATGTATGTTTGTGTTTTGATTAAGAATTTTGGTGTTGAATTTTGATGTGATTTTGTTGTATTTTCTGTAGTTAATTTTCACAGATGAGTACTTAACTCCTAATCATATGTGGGAGAGAAAACCGCACTCTGTGATGTTGTTGTTAAGCATTTGCAACGGCCATCTTGAGCTGCCCATTAGGCTAGGAATAGTATGAGGTTGCTTCTGACAATGTCAAATGTGATTGTGCCTGAAAGTTTTTATTTCAAGTTATGTTACATTCTTGATGTATTGTATATGTAAAAAATTAGCAATTTGTTGCTTATTTTTGATATGTTGAAATGGTTTAGTACTGATTTGCCTATCCTATGCTGTAATGACATTTAATTTAGGTTTTGATATTATAAAAAATAGTCTTCTTCTTTAGAGGTGCACTAAAATTTTAGCAGGCTGCATTAATTCAGTTTAATCAATTAATTCAGTTTTTCTTGTGACATGAAATCTAAGTATATATGTCATTTATTTACCTTTCTGTTACAAGTTACAACTATGTTGATGTTAGTTCAACTGTCGTAACTTGTAAATTCTTAATTATATAAGCTACAGTTAGTTTATAGGCACTGTTTCATTCACTTTTACGTTACAAAAACTTGCAAACTAGTTTACAAGTTTCAGGAGAAATATTCAGTACCTTATCTAAAAATTCAGTTTCTGACAATCCTAAAAACATGATTACCCACCCCTTTCATATATCACCAATTTTAAACAAATCTGTTTATGCAATGTTTTTGTGTTATTCGGTAACCACTTTAAGTGCAAGTCTTTTATTTGTGCATTTAGATTTGTTTTAATGAATGCATATTTTTTAATTTCTGTTGTTAATTAAATTTCATTTAGAGCTTAATCTACAAAAAGTTAATAATTATTTGATATAATTTGCCATTATTGAATTAATTGATATAATTTGCCATTATTGTGAAAATGAGTTTTGAGTCAACCATTCAACAGCAATCCCTGGATTTTAGCAGTAATCATGCATTGGAAATACTGAATAAAATGAATGTTGAAAGAAAATCCACTCAAGCTTTCTGTGATGTCACAATCAAAACTGATGATGGAGACTTTTCTGCACACAAATGTGTGTTAAGTGCTTTCTCTGAATTTTATTCGAAAATGTTTTCATCAGAAATGAAAGAAAAACTTGAAAATGAAGTTTCCATTAAGGGAGTGAGTAGTGATATAATGGATTTAATAATGGAATTTATATACACTTGTAAGATAACATTGACAACTGACAATGCTTTTGATGTATTGGCAGCATCTGAACAGCTGCAAATTCCACATATAAAAGATTATTGTCAGAAATTTCTAATTTCTAATGTAAATGAAGATAATTGCTTGCAGATTTACAGTTTTGCAAGGATGTATCATTTAGAAGGGGTTACAGAGAAAGCAGAGCACTGCATCTTTAATAACTTGTCCACAGTTGTAGAGCAACTACAATTTAAATCACTTGACGGTAAAGATTTGTTGGCTCTTATGCAAGTGAAAGAAAGGGAAGTTTCTGAAGAGGCTTTGTTTTGCGCTGTGATTTCGTGGATTAATTATGACAAAACTAATCGTGCATCTTCTTATTGTGAGTTTTTCAAAAATTTCTTGTTCATCAAGTTCTGTAGAAAGTTTCTTAATGAAATTGTTAAACCCGAATCATTAGTTATGAATTGTAAGGAATGCTTGAAAACGTTGTCAAGTGGTCTCATGCAAACTGTTCCTCAACATAGAGACTGTGTAGATTTATCTTGTTTTATTGTTGTGGGAGGCAAAAAGGAAAATGTAAAATCCCTGTTGAAATACAATGTGGTTAAGAAACAATGGGTTGACATGCCAGAATCTTGCTGTCAACTTACCTCAGCCCATGTTGCTGGCACATCAGTTTGTGTAAATAAAACTTTGTATCTAATTGGAGGTGAAGTTGAGAGTAACGGCCAAACTGTTAATTCTGTTAAAAGATTGACCCTTCTGAAGGATGCTCCAAGTTGGCAGAATGAACAACCGATGCTGGAGAAAAGAAAATATTTTGCATCTGCTGTTTTGAATGATTTTATCTACGTTTCTGGTTGCTCTGTAAATAATGGCATGGCTTCATGTGAGCAATTTGACAGAAATAGTAACAAATGGTGTCGGATTGGAAACTTGAACCAAGGAAGGGGTTTTCATGGAATGGTTGCTTTAAATGAAAAACTTTATGTGGCTGGTGGTTCTGGAAGAGGAATGCAGTTGGCTTCTGCTGAATGTTTTGATCCTGCAACAAATGTGTGGGAATTTGTTGCTTCAATGCATGAGAAAAAAATATCACTTTGTCTAGTTGCCTTAAATGACAGAATATTTGCTATAGGTGGCTATTCTGGCTCAAATTTTCTTTCCTCTATGGAAGTTTATAATCCCAGCACTGGTTCATGGGGTTATGGTGCTCCATTGAATATTCAACGTAGTGAAGCTTGTGCTTGTGTCATAAAAGGAAAAATATACATTATTGGCGGTAGAAATTATAGCGGACTATTGCTCTCAGTTGAAGTATATGATCCAGCATTAGGAATGTGGGAAATATTTTGTAATTTAAAAAACAGTGGGAGAGTGTGTTCATCTGTTGTAGCTGTATAAGTTTTTCCTGTAAGTGATGTAAATCTCATACTAGCTGCTAATTTTGTGCCATGTTATTGTAAAAAGTGTTGTGAAAAACAATGCCATAATGACACGCATTTTTCTTGTCTATGTTTGTTATATGCCGACATAGATTATATGGTCTGCAACTGTGTTGGCCACTTTTTCTACTAAGACAAGTTTTATGAGTGTTGCCTATTTTTCAAAGAATATTTCATCTTGCAACAAGCAGCAATGTCATCACATTTTTTGAAAGATCATCGTTGGTGTGCAACTGCTGTACAAACTAGAGCTCGTCTGTACAAACATATGGCTACTAGAAACCAGACTTCTGCCTAGGTTGGGGTTTCTTTTATCATGGTGGTTTTTCTTTTCCCAATCTGTTTTCCGTTGTTATTCAAACACCTGTTGCTTAACACACCAACTGCTCATCTGCTTAAATTTTGCTTTGGTTTATGTTAGTGTTGCACGTAACTCAAAATTTAGTTGAGTAGTTTAAGTGCCACATGGCCATAAGTAAATATATAATTTTTCCTACTACATCTTTGGTTGTTTTTATTGTTGTTTATTGGCAAAGCAGGTTTATGTCGCAAGTAATTACATATTATTGAGTTTCAATGTTGCAAAATTTGCATTTCTTTTCTATGACAGGTGCTAGATATTTCCCCCCAAAAAAGTTGTCTGATCGCTACATTTTCCATACTCTGTTTATGGCAGTAGTTACTATATATAGGGCAGTTCTTAGGTCACTTTATGAACATTGTTTTTTGTTATTGCCCAGTTTTCAAAAACAGCAATGTGGGTCAAAAGCCAAGCGCAGATATTTCAATTGCTTTAGATAGTGATTACAGACCAATACAAAAGCTAGCTATCGATGTCTTCTGTGCATAAAATATACCCAAAAGTAGTTTGGATAATAACGTAACTTGTACTAAATGTTTGTAACAGCAGCCATGTTACGTAATTGCATAATTTTTGTAGTTATTGTCAATTACGAACAACACTTGTTTATGTAAAAAGTTTCAGCATTAATTGCTTTATTTTTGGGTTTAGTGATCATGTTTGCTTGTATCCATTAGGATATCACCATTAATATTGTCATACACATTTTAAACATTTTCGGTTTTGCCACTCTTTTTACTTCCACTTTTCGACACAAATTATCAAGGAGTGCATTTTCTTTTATCCCAAATTCAACTTCTTTTTTCAACTTCCCAAATGGCTCGACTTGACTCGAGTTCTAAAAAATGACTTGGTTACAGCACTGGCTGTATTTGGCTGATTTCTTATATGTACTGTATAATGGTGGGACTATAATTACAGTGATGCTTTTGGCTTTTTCCGGTGGGTAGTTTTAGCTGATTCCGTATTTTCCTATGCTGTACCACAAAATACAAAAACTTGATTTACGGACAATTTTTTTTACCACCATACAAGACACTTTGTAAGTATGTTAATATACCAAACATCAAAAGAGTTTTGCATAGAAATTGATTGGTTGCATTTTGTCATTCTTTGTTATTTTTCTGTCATCTTTCCCTACTCAATAGTTTTTCCTGAAAAAACTAAACGAGTGGCATTCCACTGACTGCTGTCAACATTTTTTGTTACCCTGACATTGCTTTCCGGGCACCAGCCATGAACAAAATTATGACAACTGTCAGTTTTTCACGTTGAGTTTCTTAAATTAAAATTTACTTTAATATTATTTTTGTGCAAGTGTAATTTGTTATATAATTGACTACATAATACATTTTATATTGAGTGATTTATTATTTGTATGTTGGGTAAATAAGTAGCATAACGTTTTATTACATTTTGTACATCCCAATATACTTATATAATTATACTTATTCCCAATGTGCTGAAAAAACTTAGCCTTTAAAAAGTTTCTAATCAGTATTGCTTACGCACTTAATTGTTGCTTTTTTACTTGCTTGTCACTTCCCTGTGTAAAAGAATTGCTTTTTTCTGTTTATAAATGTTCGTGTTGGTGAAATTAACAGAAAAGTTTAACCACTGAGAGGTGATAGAGTTTATTCCTACTTTTAGAATTATCTTTTCATTTCTATAAAATGACAAAGTCATGAATATTACAAAATTTCTAGATTGTGTTAAAGCATCAAATGATCAGGATGAGCGTTGTAAGAAGTTCGTGATTGATACAATCTCTGTGCTATGTTTGTTTGTGTTTTGATTAAGAATTTTGATGTGATTTTGGTGTATATTCTGTAGTTAGTTTTCACTGATGAGCACTTAACTCCTAATCATATGTGGGAGAGAAAACTGCACTCTGTTATAGAAAACATTCAGTTTTGCTTGTGACAGGAAATCTAAGTATATATGTCATTTATGTACCTTTCTGTTACAAGTTACAACTAAGTTGATGTTAGTTCAACTGTCGTAACTTGTAAATTCTTAATTATATCAGCTACAGTTGGTTTATAGGCACTGTTTCATTCACTTTCACGTTACAAAAACTTGTAATACTAGATTACAAGTTTCGAGCGAAATATTTAGTATCTTATCTAAAAATTCAGTTTCTGACAATCCTAAAAACATGATTACCCACCCCTTTTGTATATCACTGATTTTAAACAAATCTGTTTGATTGTTTGTTATGCAATGTTTTTGTGCTATGTGGTCACCACTTTATGTGCAAGTCTTTTATTTATGCATTTAGATTTGTTTTAATGAATGCATATTTTGTAATTCCTGTTGTTAATTAAATTCCATTTAGAGCTTAATCTACAAAACTAAAGGTGATAATTAATTGATATAATTTGCCATTATTGTGAAAATGAGTTTTGAGTCAACCATTCAACAGCAATCCATGGATTTTAGCAGTAATCATGCATTGGAAATACTGAATAAAATGAATGTTGAAAGAAAATCCACTCAAGCTTTCTGTGATGTCACAATCAAAACTGATGATGGAGACTTTTCTGCACATAAATGCGTTTTAAGTGCTTTCTCTGAATTTTATTCGAAAATGTTTTCATCAGAAATGAAAAAAAAACTTGAAAATGAAGTTTCCATTAAGGGAGTGAGTAGTGATATAATGGATTTAATAATGGAATTTATATACACTTGTAAGATAACATTGACAACTGACAATGTTTTTGATGTATTGGCAGGATCTGAACAGCTGCAAATTCCTTATGTCAAAGAATATTGTTCAAAATTTCTTCTTGATAACATGAATGAAACATTATGTTTAAATGCTTTCACATTTGCAAGAATGTATCACTTAACAGAGGTGGTAAAAAGATCGGAAGAGTGTATATTTGACAACCTGTTAGTACTACTGAAGAAAGACAACTTCAAGTCCCTTGGTTTAAATGACCTCCTGGCTCTTTTTCAAGTAAACGAAAGACCTGATTGCGATGAGGATTTGTACGATGCCCTAACTTTGTGGATTAAACATGACTTAGAAAATCGCAAAAACAATTTTTGTGAGTTGTTTAAAAATTTGTGTTTGGAAAATTTGTCGTTTTGTTTTCTTAATGAACTAGTGGTTACTGAGGAGTTGGTAATGAAATGTCATCGATGCTCAAAGGCACTGATATCATCACTTATATCACCACCAAAAGACACAATTGAAGATTTGTCTAGGTTTGTACTGATGGGAGGTGAAGTCACCAATGACGTAATTATATGGGACATGCAGACTCAACAAAGTTCTATAGTACGAAAGTTAAATTGTAAACGTTGCGCATCTGCCGCTATTACTTTGGATGGTAACCAATTGTGTTTGATGGGAGGAAAAGCAAACGGCAAAATAACTGATTTAGTTGAAGGTTATTATTTAGAACCAGAATCATTTGAATGTGTGCTACATCCATGTATGTTAGAAAGACGGAGTTACTTTGCCGCATGTGTTTTGAATGATATCATTTATGTTTCTGGAAGCTCCAGTGCAGAAGGTTCATCTTCTTGTGAGCTGTTTGACAGAAAAAGTAACAAGTGGAGCAAGATAGGAAAATTGAATAAGGGCCGGGGTTATCATGGAATGGTGGCTTTAAACGAAAAGTTGTACGTTGCTGGTGGTTTTGGAGGACAAAATCTGTCTTCTGCCGAATGTTTTGATCCTTCCACTAACGTTTGGAAGCAGATTCCATCAATGAATGAGCGAAGGCAAGGTCTATGTTTAGTTGTTTTTCTTGGAAAAATGATTGCCTTAGGTGGTTACAATGGGAATTATCTTTCTTCTACAGAAATTTATAACCCCAAAACAGGCTCATGGCTCTATGGTGCTCCATTAAATGTTGCTCGCTACGGAGCTTGTGCCGGCGTTGTAAATGGTAAAATTTATGTGATTGGTGGTAAAAATAATCAGGGTCTTTTAACATCCGTAGAAATGTATGACCCTGTGTTGGGTGCATGGGAATTATTTGGAAATATCGAACCTGCTAGAGTGTTTTCATCATTGATATGTATTTAACATTTTACTCCATCAGTCAATCTTACTGTAATCAAGAAGACTTGCTGTTCTCTTTTGCTTGTGGCTTTGCCAGCATATACATTTCATTATATGGTTGCAATGAATAAAAATACATGAATTTTGAGCCTCATGTAATCAGTTGACTGTTTTGTTGTGATGCGATGTCTGATTGGTGGATATTTGTGGCTTCCTGTTAATAATTTTTTGTTTTTATGCCTTTACATGAGTTTCATTCAGAATTGCTTGTTTTTACACATATTGATTTTATAGCATATATTCGCCGATAGAGAAGTGTTTGTTAGACCTGGTTCTTTCAGAAATGTGGCTAAACGTCCCAAATTGGGCGTTCACAGATCTGTCCCCAAAAAAATGAGCACCAATGATTATAAAAACCAACAAAATAGTTATCATTTTTCAAGTCTTTTTATTTACCGATCTTTCATCTAACTACACGCTAAACGTAACCTTACTGTATGTGCTTTAACCTTCTTATCTGAACGTATTTTGGTAGGCTATTGATTTTAAGCCAATAACATGTTTTCACATTGACTGTCTGAACTTTTATGTGGCACTTTTCACGCAGGTAAATTCAAAGTTTTTATGTCATTTACTAATGGAGGGACTTAGTCTTCAGTCAAATGTAAAAAAATTTCAAATATTCTGTAGAGTTAGAAGCAATAACGTTCTTGGATTTGATATGCATTCTGCACTTTTTACTGAAAAAAACGCAGGTCACGTGAGTGGTCTTGAGACGACTCTTCGCACTTGAATTCCGAATTGAATTTCGCATGACTAAAGTTTTTTCTTTGGTACTTTTAAGATGTAAACCTTTGTTTTATTTGTTAAATATGTTTCATAAAGCAGTGCATCCATTGCCATTTTATCCATTGCCAGTGCAAAAACCTAATAAATTGTTCTCATTAAATAAGGAAATAGAATGGCACGTTGGACAAGGAAATTTCTCAAATTTTTTTCACATCTAGTGTATGTGACTGTAATTACATATCATGTTTTTTCCAAAAATATCAACATTACATTATTTCCATAAGTATTATGTTGTGATATAATGGCACATGCTTTTTTGTAGGAATATTTAGTCAATCTAGACAATTGATATTTACCATATACTGAAAGACGAAGTTTTAAGGTGAGTTCTGAATGAACAATAATGGAATTCAAAACAATCATACATTGAAAGTATTAAATAAAACAAATGCTGAAAGAAAATCTACCCAACCTTTCTGTGATATCACAATCAGTGTTGATGATAGAAAATTACAAGCTCACAGATCTGTTTTGAGCACTTTCTCCGAATTTTATTTAAAACTGTTTTCATCATGATAGAAAAATTTGTAAATGAAGTTTCCATTAAGGGAGTGAGCAGTGATATGATGTCTTTGCTAATGGACTTTATATACACTTGTAAACTGAGGTTGAATATTGAAAATGGTTTTGGTCTCTTGGCAGCATCTGAACAGTTGCAAATTCCTTACAAGAGTGAATATTGAAGAGAAATTCTTACTTTCCAATGTAATTAACATAAATTGCTTGCAAATATATACAGTTTTAAAGAAGAATGTATCACTTGCTTTAAGTGACAAAGGAAGCTGAAGGTTGCATTTTTGATAACTTTTCCATAGTTGTAGAGTAGCAATAATTTAAATTGTTTGATGTAAATGATTTTTGGCGATTTTGCTAGTAAAAGAAAGAAATGTTTCTGAAGAGGATTTATTTTCTGCTGTGATTTAGTGAATAAATTGACAAAACAAAGATGCCCGTGAGTTCTACTTTTGTAAGTTAAAAATTTTCTGATTATGAAGTTCTTATAACTGAATCATTGGTTGTGGAATGCCAAGATTGTTTAAAAGTTTTGATGAGTACTCTGATGCAGATTGTTGCTCAATTGTTATGATGAAATATTCCCATGTTTTCTTGTCATGAGTAGCGAAGAGAACAATAAAAATTCCATTCCTAAATGTGATGTGGTACAGAAACAATGGCTTGACCTGCCAGAATCATGCAGGCAACTTGTGCTAGCAGGTTTGGGTGCAACATCAGTTTATGTAAATTATGCTTTGCATTTAATTGGGGGTCAGTTTATCCTTCAGGGTGTAAATTCTGCGTAAACTTTGGCGCTTCTAAAAGATTGTCCATTGTGGTAAAAAAGAGAAACCAATGTTGAAGCATAGACAATATTTTGCATCTGCTGTTTTGAACAATTCAATTTATGTGTCTGAAGGTTTGGTGTTTAATAATAATGTTTCATAACGTTTTTATTTAATAATAATGTTTAATACTAGTAATAGAACACTTAATTGTAATTTACATGTGGTATTATCAATTCACTGTTCTATTGTTGTTCACTCTCCGTAGCAATCCACAAAAGTATTTTTAATATCGGCGTACCCAAATTTGTCTGCTGGCTGTTTTTATTACTGAAGCACATTATTTTTAATGTTGTCTGAACCGTGTTAACCAAATTTGTTGCAAAACAAAAAAAGGAAATAGTTTGGCACTCTGAAGGGTAACTTTATTTATACTTTCCTTCAGGAGCTTTCGTAAACATAAGCTTGCTTTTTCAGGTGTACTGCAAAATGGCTGATTCTTCAGATAGGCAACTTGTGCAAAATCTTTTTGACCTTTCAGAAAAAATAGTATTGTTCAAGTCTGTATTATGTGAGAAATGATACTGTTGCATTGTTAAACAAACATCTGGAGGTACATTACTAACTTCCAAACTCACTGCTATTTTGGTTTAATGTAATTAAATCTGATATACAATGCATGATACCATTTTACATGTGTTACCTTGGTATCTTTTGTTACCAAAAAGGTTTATGTTTGATTTTATTTATTAAAACTATACCATCTTGTTTTGTATACTTTAATGTTTAGGTTAGTATATATTTTAATGTTTCTAGAACTTTTTGTGAAAACATAATTATGTTTTTTTCCCAACAGGCAAATGTTTTTCGCATTGTGAATGCATTTATTGTTTTATATTTTGGAGTATTGTGAGGACATAACTTGTACTAGTTTACTGTAATTTTTGCTTAATAATCATGATTTTTGTTTAAAATCCTTTAAAACTTGATTTTAATGGAGTGCCGCTTATAACCCAGGAGACATAATCAAATTTGAATATACAAGTAAAACGGTTTGCGAAACATGAAAACTGAGTTGTATTTATGTTGTAGTCTGTATTATTGTGGATAATGTGTATTTTATTTCATAAGTTTAATTTAAACTTGATACCAATCCTAGCAAACTGTTAATTTTAAAATATATTTTAATTGTGAAAAAACAATAATCGTATGGGAGCAAATAATCATGGTGTAGTTATGTCTTACGTTAACAAAATTTATTATCCTTGTCATTTTTAGGATTTTTCATTTTTATTTTTGTAGTAATCTTTTATGCATTTGCCACATAGAGGTAGATTCTAGTGTGATGATAATTCAATATGATTCCAATAGTTTTACTTCCCTGCATTATTAGTGAGATTAAATATTATTAGTAAACTGATATTTTACTATAAGTTTACTGACTGTATACTTGTTGCAACATTTTTTATTTTTACAAAATGAGTTCTGAATCCACATTGATACAGTAATCCGTGGAATTTAGCAGCAATCACTCAGTGGAAATTTTGAGAAATAGGAATGTTGATAGAAAGTCTTCCCAAGCTTTCTGTGATGTTATCATCACGAGTGATGATGTAAATTTCTTGCCCACAAATGTGTTTTTAGTGCTATCTCTCTGATTTTTATCCAAAGATGTTTTTAACACAAATGAAAGAAAAACTTGAAAAGGAAGCTGTGCTATCAAAGGAATAAACAGTTGTGTATTTAAATATAATTCTATGCAAATTTTTCTGCAGTCGAAAAGCTTTTTGATTATTTTTATTTTGTGTATAATTTCCATACCCTGATAATAATATGAAGCATTCAGCATCTTTGTGTATGTTCAATCAAGTCAAATGATGTGCTCGAGACAACCAATAACCTGGCTTTAAAATCCAACTGGTAGCATGGGAAATACCACAAAAAGACATAACAAATTGTCTGGTAAAGAAAATATCGCAAGCTGCAATCGTGATTGGAACAATAAAGAGATTACGCAAAACCATGGAGCTTTTGATGTTGTGATAAAATGTGAAGCTCATAAATTTCATGCTCATAAACAGCTCTTATCCAGACATTCAGATTATTTCAAAGCAATGTTTTCTTCCAACATGCGTGAACAACATCAACTTGTAATTAATCTTGAAATCACAGAAGCTCAGATGGAAATAATAATGGATTTCATATACAATTCTAAACTTGCTGTAACATCTGACAACATCAGTGATGTCATATCTGTGTCTGAGTATTTCCAAATTCCACACATCAGAAACAATTGCATTTCATATTTTAAGGAAAATGTGAACCTAAACAACTCTCTACACTTGTTTCATTTGTACAATTTTTACAACTTAATCCATGAAGTCATGAATACTTCAAATTATATTTGTGAACATTTTGAGCCAGTGATTAAACAAGAAGACTCCAAGTCTCTTTCCAAAGATGATATTGAATCATTGTTGGCATTACCGAACAAAGTTGTTTTTTCAGAAAAGAATCTTTACGATTTGATAATAAACTGGGTAAAACACAAAACTGAAGAGCGACAACAACATTTCAGTCAGCTTTTGAGTCATCTCAACTTAAACAAATTGCCCACAACAGTTTTAAAAGAAATGCTTCTGAATGAACATCTTGTTCAGAACAATACTTACATAAAGGAAGTGGTGGAAGGTTTGATTAAAAGTCGAATGAATAAAGATGGATCTGACTATTCTGATATTCTGGTCATAACTTCTAATCGCATGACAAAATATGATACTCTATGCAAAAAGTGGCTTCATATACCACCAGCCTATAGATTATTGATATCGAGTCGGTCATCTGCCACTGCTATTAAACTTGAAAATAAATTATATGTAATGGGTGGTTATAAACAACACCGCAAAATACAAACAAAAAATGTTTTAACTTCTGTGGAATCATTGGATCTAAACGACCAGTTGTCAACATGGAAAGAGGTAGCTGACATGAAAAAACGTAGATGTGCCCATGCCTCAGCTGTTTTAAATGGACGTGTTTATGTTTCTGGTGGTTTGGCTGTTTACAAACAGCAGACAACGTATGAAGTGTTTGATCCAAAACAAAACAGATGGTGTCTTTTGCAGCAGATGAAGGAAGGCAGAATGCATCATGCTATGATTTCATATAATGGCTTGCTTTATTCTGTTGGTGGAGTTAATCAGCACACTGAATGCCTTCAAACTGTCGAGTGCTGTGATCCCATTTCCGGCAAAATTCTGTTGATTTCTCCAATGAAGGAAAGAAGGTCTTTATTGGCCTTGGTTGTTTTGAATGATGAAATGTATGCCATTGGAGGAACTAATAATACTGAAGGATATTTATCAACTGTAGAAAAATACAACTTTTCGAGTAATTTATGGTCTTACATCACATCATTGCCAAAATTCCAGTATGGTGGAAAGGCATGTGTGGTTAATGGAAGGATGTATGTGTTTGGAGGTCGGAATGCTGATAATACTTTTACGAATATAGTATATGACCCTATAGAAGGACAATGGGAAGAAATAGAATGTTTAAATAACAATTTTATTGTTGGAGCTGTGCCTGTTTAGTTTTTCAGAATGTTTGCTAAGCGGTATATGGTAGTCACTTCTATAGTTTTTGTGAAGAATATGTCAATGTTTGTTTGCTTCTTGTACAGTCCAATTATACTTCTGCGCAACAGTGATATTACACCGATGATTGGCAGAAATGCTTTATTTGCGCAAAATACTTCACTTTATTACCAACCATAGATGACTGAGTACTTTTTATCATGTTTCTGTCGTTCAACTATACTGTTTAGTTGTCCCAGTGTTCCAAATTAGGACACATACATTCCAGGATACAATAAATATTAAAATATAAAAACATGTTATTGGAATTTGAACAAAGACAAGCTCGAATTCTGGGGCTCGGACATTAAGAAATGGTGCAGAGACTTTCCAATGCGAGTTTAAAGATCCTGATATCATGTTATGCTATTGTTTCATTACTTTGCGTTATTTTACATTGTTCTTATTTGATACATATCGAAGTTTGAAAATTATTTGTGTTTGTACTCAAATGTTGTCCCTGCGTACAGCTCTGGTAATCAATAACAAGCCATATTCAATGAAAGATGTTTTTCTAAACAAATACTGCAACTAGGATTCGATTTTCACTGAATTCATTATCTCATCGTTATCTTAAATTGTTTTTTATCAATTTTTGGAATTCTGTTATGAAGTTAAATTCTTCATCAAACCTTGATGCTTGAACCCAGAAATGTATATTGTTGCTGGCCTGCATTAATAATTTAGAGGAATCATTGACATTGTTCGCTGAAATTTAATATTGCATTCGAACAGAACACTTGAACTTGTTAACACATACTGGTTAACAAATACTACTTAGCAATACAATTTTAAACTTGCTTACTGGTCACAGCAAAACCTTTATGGAAGTGATGTCGTGCCAAATATTGACCCTCCTCTGTGATGTAATAATTTTTTTCATTCAATAAGCTCTATATACAAGTAGCCTACAGAACTTACAGGCAGAAGTAGGCCTATCCGGTATTTTGTTTGCCTGTAAGCTATATATGCATTCGCAAAAGGTATGGTACCATACTGTTCGGCTACTGAATAGGGGCAGGTTTCCTGCAGAGTCAAATCATATATCAGAGGATGAATTTATTATGTCACAGAGGGGTCACTTTCTGGCACTACAACGGTTTTGATGAGGCAAGAGGGACTTTTCTCCAGTAGCAAAATTATTGACTATAAACTGACATCTTCATTCGTTTTCCATGATTGGCTTTTACGTTTTTATTGATGCATACTTGTTTACGACTACTTTATACTTCACTTATCAACCCAGTAAAAAATAAGCGGTTTAGACGTGTTGTCACAATCCTTTTATACGTTGTTGAAAAATGGAATGCTATAAAATGCGAGCAATTTTACATGAAAATACATTGTATTTCGAGGCATTTAAAGATTCTTGCGCAATTTTATCCATCATTGACCTCATGTTTCATAAAGCAGACGTCTGAAAATAGGAATTCTAAGTTCTATTCGATTTGTATACTATAGCCGAATATCCCTTTATTATCACACCACACTGGGTAAATAAATCGGAAAAAGGAGCTAATTTAAGCTACCTTAAGGAGCCGTCAAACACCAAAAAATGCCATAAAATCTTTGTTTGTTTTATTATACAGTGAATTAACTAAAAGACTGATTACTCGAAAAATCCTCCATGGGGCTCTTTGAAATTTTGCATGTCAATTTAGTATGCTTTGAACTACCATTCCATAAAATGCCATCAAAAAACCATTTTTCAAACTTTTTTTTATAGAGGCGCAAAATAAAAAGTACAAGTTTTAGCCTAATTCTGCACGCGACCTGGGACATTGAAGCGCGCCAACTGCTAGGGTAATTCCCAGGTTTGAAAACAACACCAACCATGCTGCATTCTGATTGGTCTAAATAGGTTTTTTAAAGCTATACGTTGGACGTCAAACAAACTCATAGAGATCTTAGTTTTAGGTCTTTGACGGCTCCTTGACGTTTAACATTCACACAATGGACCGATATACAGCATTGAAGCAGTTTTCATTCATCAGCTGCTTGAACACACCACCTGCTCGTCTGCTTAATTTTCAACTTATGTTTTATGGATTTCACTAATTGTATAGGTTTAGTGGCCGTGGTAGTTGTTACCAGCAAATATTAACGTTATTTCTCTTGAGCACGTTTTGAGCCTTTTCGGCTTTTTCCTGTTTGTTGGCGCGTGTTAGTAATAATTGGCTTGATTTTTCGTCCCCACCGCGCTTTTGACGAAAAATAAAATGATTGATGGCACTAATCGCGTATTCAAATTCGTTAAATGACAAATTGTAATTTGGGTTTACTTTAGTCACACGAATGACATATTGCTTCTTTTGTGTGTTTGGGAGAGTTCACAATTCTCTTTGAGGCATCAACTTAAAAATTTAAGCAGCAATTTAAAAAAAAATCTTCAATTAGATCCGTGTTATTGAATCAATCATTTTATTTTTCGTCAAAAGCGCGATGGGGATGAAAAAATCAAGCCAGTAGTTACTGGCATGTGCTAGTGAACGAGAAATAAAAACAAAGCCAATAAGGCTTAAAGCATACTCGAATAGCTGGTAAGAACTAGCACAAACAACAAACTCATAATTAGTTAAACCCAAAAATAAACTGGCTAAACCATAGAAATTAAAAACCACAGGACAGCCATTGGTTTTTACATTTAAACTCCATTCTCGTTACGCTTGACCGAAAATGGCAACACAGTTTTTCCCCCATGTTGGGAAGTCAGTTGGTGTTGGCATGTGTTTTGTCTGTGTCGCGAACGATTCGAGTTATTAGCCTAGCATTACTTGTTTTAGAAAGTGATTTTACCGCAAATGGTGAAGTTGTGTAAAGTTGTTACTGATAACCTTCTACAAAGAGTCTAAAGAGCCAACTAACAGCTAATACAAGTCAAGTTACCGGTAGCAACTAGGCCTATATGTACACTGCAAAAAAAAGGCCTTATTGTTAGGTTGAAAAAGAAGTGGCTATTTTGTCCTCGTTTTTCGGCTGCATGTTATCCACAATCGAGGCTAGTTATAAGCCGTTAACAGATTGCTAATTGTAAGCGCCTTTCGTTTGCCTAACAGATAGTTTAAAAACTGGCTGACCCGTAGTTCTGCTAATGCTATCCTTAAGCCAAAAATACCCTAATAGCAATCCATAATTTTCTTTTCTTAGCGCTTAGGTAAATACACTTGTTAATAATAAGCCAGTTTTATTTTACAGCACGTTTTCACAATGAGAATATGCAATGGCCAGAAACAACTTTTAAACAAACATCAATCAAAAAGATTTTGATACACTTTCTGAGTTGGCCGTTTTCCAATGCCAAAAACGTGAAACTCAAGCAAACGATACAAAGATGAAGCTTGTGTTGGATACTCATAATCAAATACAAAGTACACAGAAAGCAACATCAAAATACATTCAAAGCATGAAACTTTACCGATCGGAATGTACGATTGATTAATTATTGATCATTAAACAACAGTTACCAGGAAATTATGGAACACCCATACACATTATAAATGGTTGTTGACGAGCTTTATCTTTTATGTATCTTCTATGCAATTTTTTAAGGATCAGCAAAATCTTGTCTAGTGAGCAACAACATCTTTAACTTCATAAGATATTTTTTTATTTTCAGCAAAATATCGGAACCTATAAAAAATTCTGCAAAACTTTAATTTTTTTTATAACTGGTATATTTTGTTATTTCTGTACGTAATATGAGTTCTGACTCTGATTCAGCATTGTCACCAAAACGTACCAAATTCAACAGCAATCATGCATTGGAAATATTGATTAAAATGAATGCTCAAAGAAAATTCTCAAAAGCTTGTTGCCATGTAACCATCAAGACAGGTAATTCAGAATTCCCTGCTCACAAATGTGTTCTAAGTGCATTTTCTGACTTCTATGCAAAACTGTTTTCATCAGAAATGAAAGAGAAATTTGAAAAGGAGGTTTCCATCAATGGATTAAGCAGTGACATAATGGGCGCAATAATTGAATTCATGTACACTTGCGAAATAAATTTAACAAAGGAAAATGTTTTTGAATTATTGGCCGCCTCTGAACAACTTCAAATTCCTTCCATCAAAGAATGCTGTAACAAATTTCTAGTTACTTGTGTTAGCAAAGGAAATTGCTTGCAGACTTACAGCTTTGCAAAGAAAAACTGCTTACATGATGTTGTAAGAAAAGCCGAAAAGTGTATTTTGTGTAACTTGTTTGCTGTCGTAATACAGCCAGAATTTATGTCTGTGAATGCAGAAGATTTGTTAGCTATTCTGCAAGTAAAGCAAAGAAACATTTCTGAGGAGACTTTGTTTCATGCAGTAGTTTCATGGGTAAATTATGACAGAAGTTTGCGTAAAAGTTATTTTTGTGACTTGTTCAAGAATATTTTATTAAGTTATCTTTGCAGTGATTTTTTGCGTGATGTTGTGCAAAATGAATCTTTGGTGATGGAATGTCACGGGTGTTTCAGTTTATTGCCAAAGACCTTAATTCGACATGCTCCAGAAAGTAGTGCCAGTGATGAATTTTCTCATATTCTTGTGATAGCTTATGAAGGTAGAAATACATTGGAAAACTTTAAGATGGTTGAAAATCAGTGGATATTAATGCCAACATCAAATTGTGATGCTATGTCTGTACGTAAAGGTGCAACGTCAGTTTGTGTGGACAAGAAAGTATATTTTATTGGGGGTGGGTCTGATGAAGCAGTAAATTCTGTAGAAAGTTTATCGCTTATAGCAGAGAATCCAGTTTGGCATCCTGAAAAGACATTGTTGAGAAAAAGGCATTATAGTGCATCTGCCGTTTTAAATGATATCATTTATGTAACTGGAGGTTGTGATGGAGACGTCATAGGTACTTGTGAACAATTTGATATAAGAAGGGACGAATGGAGTTGGTTTCAAGAAATGAGTGGAAAAAGAGGAGGTCATGGGATGGTTGCCTTGAATGGGAAACTTTATGTTGCTGGTGGTCTAGAAAAAGAAGTGTTATCAACTGTTGAATGTTACGATATATCAACTAAGCAATGGACATATCTTGCATCTATGAATCAGAAGAGAGTTATGCTATGCTTAATTGTTTTACATGGTAAAATGTTTGCAATAGGTGGCTTTGGTGGAACTAATTGTCTTTCTTCCATGGAAATATATGACCCTGAGGCAGAGTCATGGGTTTATGGTGCTCCATTAATTTGTCCTCGTTCAGGAGCTGCTGCTTGTGTTGTAAATGGAAAAATATATGTGATTGGTGGAAAAAATGAGCAAGAACATCTTTTATTAGCGGAAGTATATGATCCTGCATTGGGTGCTTGGAAAATACACTGTGGACTGAATGGTCCAAGTGTTCGATCGTTTGAACTTGATGTGTAATATCTAAAGTAGTCAACCTATTGATGTCATCGCAATGTCTCTTAACCATGCCTTGCCTTTAACTAATGATCCTTTGTAGAAACACTTCTATCACTCAATTAAAGTTGAAAATATTTGATAGAGTTTCATTTGTCATGGTGTAAAATTTATTTTTGGAAAGATAGTAATTTAGTATCCTGTACTCAACTGAAAAGCATATATATACTGTTTGTAATGTTTTAGGTTGTGGACCTTGTGTCCTAAAAGGGAAATAATCTACATGTGTATGTGTGTCATGTCGATAAAAATGAACAGATCTTGTGTTTTTGGATGAAGTATATTATTTTGAAACAGGAATGTAGAAGATGTCATTTTATTTTTAATGTAAGTATTCCAAGTCCGAAATTATGGCGCAAAGAACTTTGATTTTCAATTTAGGCATTTCTTTTTTGGTTGGTTTTGTTTTATTTACTGGATTATCTTCATCATTGTGAAAGTTACTTTTACTGTATTTATGCAAATTATAGTGTTTACTCCATTACTCGTCACCTGTTTACTCTTTATGCACCTTTATTTAAGCAACATACTGGTAGATTGTTCAATTTCATTTAAAAAGTTCAAACTTACATGCCTTATTACCAGTCTATGTTTTGTTTTGCATTCCTTGCCATTTGTATTTTCCGTGCGTGCAATATAATTGTCACTTTCCATATAGCATGTGAGACAAGGTCCTTCTACATTCCTTCAATCACTTAAAGCTGACATGTTCTAACTTTTCACAAACTTGAATAGAAATTGAAATTTGTGGGGCATAAACCATGCTCATCAATTTTTTCAGTGTGGAGCAATTTGTAATTGCACATTAGTACTTTAGGATGTTAATTGATTTAATTCCCAACTATATTTTTAAAAATGGAAACCAAATTGAAGTTGAGAGTTTATTTTTCACATTTATTGCTGCCAAGTAGTTTCTAATTAATTATTGTACAATATTTAAAATGTTTAGCTGTTGGATGTTTGTGCAAACCCCCTATTTATTAAAAATTGACTGCTTACAAAATTTAATAAGATCTTTTTTTCTCATTTAGGTAAGTTGATACATACTACTCAACTTGGTTAGCCTTTGCATTAAGTTTACTACTTGTTTGCACTGGTATTGAGCAAGATGGTTTCTGAACTAACCTAACCCAACGTACCAGAAGCAGCCTGTAGAATTTAAAAGCAATCATGCATTGGAAACGTAGAAAAGGAATAAAATAATTAATCAAATATAAAGCACTACTGGTAAACACAGAACTTTACTGTCATTACTGTCAGTCATTTCATTAACTCATGAAACGTTAATGATTATAATTGCTGGTGGCAACCATAGAGTAGAAAATAAAACCTACAATGAATTTTGCAATATGAAAATTAAAATCGTTTTGTCTTATTTGTTACTTTCCATGTGTAGAGAGAGATAAGGTCCTTTTACATTTCACTGTAGCTTCAATCACTTAAAAGCCAAAGTCTTTTTCTAACTTTTCTCAAACTTGAACTCAACCTAGATTTTTCATGTTATGAACAATGCTTGTCGATTTCTATCAGTTTAGTGCAACTATAAGTTGCAACATCATTTCTTTAAAATGTTCTTTGATTTAATCCTTAACTGTATTTTTTCAACTGGAAATCAAGTTGAAATTGACAATTTATTTTTCACATTTTTTGGTGCAAAATTATTTTAGATTAAAATTATTATACAGTATTGGAAATGCTTACCTGTTGGATGTTTGTGAAAATTTATTAATTTGACATATAAAACATTACTGTTCGATAATCGTTTTTTTTTAATATAATGAAATGTATGGTTTCAAAGAACGGTTTTATTGTTGGAGCTGTGCTTGTTTATTTTATCAGCTTTTCTGTTGACTGTTGCGTAATATAAGGTTGTGACTCCTATATTTTTCTGTGCAGAATGTGTCAATATTTGTTGCTTTTTGCATGTTAAACTTCCACTTTTGTTCAAAAGTAATTTTGCAATTAATATGATTCGTACAAATGTCATATTCAAATAAAACACACTTAGTACTTTTTTATCAATTATTTGATTAAATTATGTACACTTGTGTCTTATTGTGTAGTTCGTTCAGTCGTCCCGGTAAAGTGTTTCAAATTCGAGCAACACATTACAAAACTGATAATGCAAACCCTTTGTTTATTGGAAATGACATGAAAACAAGTATGGGTAACTGGGGCTCCAGTAATGGGGAAATTGTGCCAATACATTACTCACTATTGGTCAGAGGATAAAGATTCTGATAACATGTCATACATACCATTGTTCCTTTAATTTCTTTTGTTTTACTGTTAAATAAGGAGAGTACTTGTAACTGTTTTAATATACATTGAAGGTCACAAAGTACTAATCGTGTTTGCTGTCCTAACTTGTTCTTGCATAGTGCTTCTGTGCTTGATAATAAGGTGTAGCGCCACCCCATCTACAAGATAGCGGTAGGCTACCTGGTTTATTTGCCAAAAAAGTCATTTTTGTTTTTCTTTAGTCATAGTTCGCTTGTCGACTTTAAGACAATGAAGCCCACAGACCCTTTTTTGAGACATCTCAACGCGTCAAGTTATGCATGTGCTTGGGAACATGCTAATTGCCAATAAAACAATATTAAGTTAACTGCAGCGGTGGATTGGGAACAACTTAATAACGTATTTTGTATAACGCAATGGCTTTTGTTGCGCTATAGTGCCATATAAAATCAAAGAAGATATATTCCTAAACAAATGCTGTAATGGTGGTTCGCATTTCACTCTACCATTATTCTAACTTTAAACGGTAATCTAATTTTACAAACTCTTGTAATAACAAATCCATTTCTTAATTTATGAAGAATTTATAAGAAATTTATCACTATCCAGAATCCCTTCCAGCATTGGATGATTAAAGAAAACTACCCTTTAAGCAATAGCCTACTGCTAAAATTCATTTTTATTGACGATTGTTTTTTGCCTTGAAGTCTATGAAAAAAGTTAATTTTTTTTCACAAAACACGTTTTTAAAGAGTGTTATTTCCTCGTAAATGTCCATATGTCCACGTGTAGACTCATTTAACTTTAAAAGAAACCATGGTATATTTTTCCGACAGTAACGTTTATTGCTGTCAAATTGTTGATCAGTGAGGTAGCAACACAAGATCAGCATTGTAGATTCAAGTTCCACCTTGATTTGTTTACGCCAAAACGGGAGCGAATAGGGTTAGTTCGGATATCAATAACATTTACCAACCGGATACTGTATTTCTGTTTTAGGTAACCGGATAATAAACGGTAAGCACAAAGCAACCGTTTCATCCTAATTTCTAACAAAACATAATGTGTCGATTGTAAAAACGTTCAAATGTTACGTAGTTTTGTTGTGAAAAAACCAAAAAGGTCTATGGATTATGGCAATTGGCGCTCCTACAGACGTGCTTTCTAAGGATCTGACACGCAAAATGCGTCTGAACAGTGAACACCATGCTAACTTTGTCAAATTGTTTGCCTCTCGCAGTTTTTTTTCTCATCAGAAGCAGAAGTAACGAGGAACCAATCACAGCCTCTTCCGCACAATCTTTGTTTCGTCGTGTGTGACGTGCAAATCGGTTCGTTGCCAGCCAAGGTATGCACCAACCGCTACCCCAGCATTAAATATTACATAGAAACACACAATCATGCAATTTCAAGTATAAATTTACTTAATGAAAGGTTAGTTGTTTTTTTATATTTGTAAAACAAGTAAATTTGGTCAAAATAAACCTAATTTTCTACTGAAAGGAGTACTGTTATGAGTTAATTGGTATGACATTAATGCTAATTGTTTGACAATGCCATATTGTAAATGTAAGCAACAAGAGGAGAGATTTATTGGTACATTGCACATTACTTTCATTCAAAACTATCTGATTTCTTAATATGAAAAAAATAAATGAAATCTGTGAAACCATAGCCATAACGGTGATTCCCCATTTCTATTATTCAATATTCACGTGGAGAAACTCCAGTTAAGAGAAGCGGATTGTAACAGGAGCCTCGTCTCCCGACGATTGGACAATTTTACAGTTTCATAATTAGACTGGACCAGAGCTTAACACTCAAGTGAAATACTGTGTCTAGATACCCATAGTCTAGATGCCTGACTGAAAAGTATGATAGTTTTTAACAAGAAATCATTGGTGCATTAACTATAGTTGACGTAATGACGCTCTGATTCTTTCTAATTGATTATAAAATGGCATTCAAGCAACCAAATTTTGCGCGGTTTGTTTATTAATAATCGGCATGAATTTTTAAAAGTTCGGTGTGCGTTCTGTGCAACATTTTCCACTAGGCCTACACCAGTATGGCCTACAACTGTACAAGCGCTCACAATGTTTACAACTTTCCCAGTATTAGCCAAGTTTCTAATTGTATTAGGTGTTACAAAACATTGTTTCAGTCAGTCAGTGTTACTGGTTTTCTAACATTGAAGTTACAGAGCTGTGTGAAGATTGGTAACGCTGGGTACTTGAAATATTGGTACCTTGCTAGCCTATGTCTGGGTAATATGGCTAAAGTTAGTAGGCTATATAATCTAGCCTACAGATCTATAAACCAGAGGTATACACAAGCCTTTTGGGCAGAGAACCACAAAGCCAAGTTATTGAGCCGAACAAACCAGTACCATAAAGTACAATAAGATGATAAATCACTGCATTGTCCACAACGGAAAGTGTGGCAGCTGCACGCACGAGATGCAACAACGTACACGCCAAACTTTTTATTTTTACGCCGATTTATAATACACAAACAAAGAAAAAACTGGTTATTTGAATGCCAATTTATAATGGCAGCATCTACTTCACCAGCAGACGGTTACCGAATTTGGAAAACGCTACTTCAGTAAACAGTTAGCCGGTTACACAATTGGTATTTTCTTATTTTGGTAAATAGCGGCCGGTGACGTAGACAATTATTTTACCGGCGCCTTGTATTGAAGTAGGAAAGTAAGAATACGTTAAACGGCATTTACGCTAGTTAGTAAATTGAAATGCATGTTATTTTCAACTGAGAACCACATAATAATTTTTCCAAAGTGTAAATAAACCTGAAACCCCACTGATTCAAACTCTCACTTCTCTTAACTAAATTACTAAGCTAGCCTGCAAAATGAAATAAACAACATATTTCAGCTAAAAATCATATTTTTCCAAAGTCTAAACTAATTTGAAACTTATCTCCTCCGACCCAAACTCTCACCTCGCATGAATAGACCTAAACTAAATTAAAAATAAATTTAAACAAAAAAAATAAAACAACAGCAAGAATCGAACCTGGACCTCTAGCCTAGCATACAAGCCCCAACGTTAACCATTTTGCCACCGCAATGCCTTCTTCTCACGGTATAAAACGAGATTGATAAACCCATTAGCGAAAATCTGCCGGTTACCGCATTGTGATTCTGCAACTTTGTCGAATGGACTCCGGTGAAATTGTCACTTCGATTTATAATTGAGGCTTCCCTGCGCATCAGAAGCTGCGTCTTTGCGCTCACGATTTCTCGTTAAAAACTGCTGTACCTTCCAGTCTGATGTATTGTGAGGTCATAATGGATATTTTTGTTTTGTTTGCCATTTTTTTGGCGTGAAAAGTTTGACAAATATAAGTCTATAATGATCACTGATCTGAATCAGGAAATTAGCAAAATTCAATTTTCTCCCACCAGTTATTTGATAGTTAGTATTTTTGAAAACTGCATTTACATTGCAACTTCAAGCGACACCAGTTTTCAGCATAGTATAAATGCTTATCATTAAACTTCACCAATAACTTCAACCATCTTCACGCTGCCATCGCACACTAATGTTTTTTCAGCACATCAGCCGCTTTTGTGCAAAAGAAATTTAAATGACCCTTGCTGTCAATTGACATATATCGAATTTTGCTGAATATCTTAGGTTTGGTATATATATATATATGTGTGTGCTTGAGGTTTTTATTCTTCAACTGACACTCAAAAACTTAAGTTAATTTATATATGTTTGTTTTATCATAAATCAGTCTTTCCTTGAATTTTTCGTGTTAATTGCTTGCACATTAGCAATAAGTCTGCAGCCTCATTAGTCATTACCGACATAAAAAAGTGACATTGCATTTCGATGACCAGGTGGTAAGTTTGAAATAGTGTAAGTTAAAAGTTGAACATTTGAAAGGACAACTTCACGTAGTTTACACAAGTTTCGATTGGATAAAAAATGCCAATACCTGAGGCTTTGCTTAGCCTGGGTGATAATCCGTACTTTGGAGCTGGATTTGGACTTTTTGCTTTGGGAGCCGCAGCTACTGGTCTGAAGAAAGGAACAGTTTTTGCCACTCATTTAATGCGTCGTTACTTGATCACCACTCTTGAAATACCTGCGTCTGATCATAGCTATAGTTGGGTGTTGGAATGGATAGCTCGAAGGCCGGACATGAGTTGTCACTTGAGTGTAAAAACTGCTTTTCACCAACTTCACAGTGGAAAAATAACAACGGGATTTAATTTTTCACCTAGCCCTGGCTCCCACTATATATGGTTTAACAGGTTACCAATCAAAGTGGAGCGTGTTCGAGAAAAACAGATGATGGATGTGAATCGACATGTTCCTTATGAAACGGTCACTCTTACAACACTGGGTCGAAACAAGGAATTGTTTGAGCAAATTTTAAACGAAGCTCGTCATAAGGCTCTTCAAATGCAACAAGGCATGACGTTAATCTTTAAACCTGCTGGGTCAGAATGGAGACAGTTCGGTGATGTCCAGCGGCGTCGACCACTGCAGTCCGTTGTTTTAAACGCTGGACAAGCAGAAGGCATACTGGATGACGTGCAGCAATTTTTGAACTCCCAACAGTGGTACATTGACAGAGGGATACCTCACAGACGTGGCTACTTACTGTACGGCCCGCCGGGGTGCGGTAAAACCAGCTTCATAACTGCTTTGGCTGGTGAGCTTGAATACAGCATTTGTATACTTAATATTGGAGACTGGACTCTGTCAGACGATCGCCTGCATCATTTTTTAGTGACCGCTCCTCCACAGAGCATTATTCTGTTGGAAGACATTGACGCTGCCTTCATCGATCGTAATACTGTCATGCAAAAGGATTCAAAATATCAAGGAATGAGTACAGTTACATTTAGCGGCTTGTTAAATGCTCTGGACGGCGTTGTTTCTTCTGATGGAAGGATTGTTTTCATGACTACAAACTACATAGATAGATTGGACGCTGCTTTACTGCGCCCAGGGCGTGTAGATGTTAAAGAACACATAACGCATGCTAATAAGGAACAGTTGGTCAGAGCATTTAAACATTTCTACCCCAGTGAGAGTGATGATAATGCAGAATGCTTTGCTCAAACTGCCATTAGCAATTCAAAATCGCTTAGCATGGCACAGGTGCAAGCCCATTTCATGTTGCATAGGTCAGACGCACTTTCTGCAATTGATTATGCTGACAAAATTCAGTAAAAAAGCTTCACTACAAGCTACAGTTCTTTCATATGTTCCCCTGAGTTATACTTCTAAGGTTTCTTCCTTATGATCAGGCTTACTGTAATCTTTTGCTATTAGTCAATTATTTATGAATTTTATATATGACAGTGAATGTTATTCTTGTTTGATTTTGCCATTTTGTAAGGTTTTTGCAGAAATTTGTTTCTAAACACGAGCAATGGATCTTGAAATTGCGAAACAAAAATTTATTGAATTCACTTCAGGAATTAAATCTGAAGATTTGTGCGATTTCATAAATTGGATAACAGAATCAGACGAGTTCAGTTTCAAGGAATCTTCTGACATTGTCTTAGAAAGCATTGCTGAGGATATACGAGGGGTTGTTCCTTTTGAAGCAGTTCTACCAAGTGAAAGTACTTATATACCTACTACTGGCAGAGTAAGTGAAAAAGAACTGCCATTATTGCCAACTAACAAGCCAATATTTCATCATTACTGGTACATTTTTAGGATTTAATGGAGTCATTGTTGCTTGGTGCTACAAGTTTGTCAGTGTTCTGTCCCATGGCTTATATTTTGTTACTTACTCACCATTTTTGTTGATAAAACGGCATTTTTCTTACCGAATGGCTGTATTTTGTACACAGAATGCAGATTGCACCAAAGATTTCACTATACATGTCGATAACTTTTTGTTTACCGATGATTACTTGGATGATATGGTGGAACAAGGAAAGTTTAGTCGAAACTATTGCACTGCCTGTGGCTCACGAGACACAAAACCGTTAAGTAATATATCGTTCATTGTTTTAACTTACTTGTAATGTAATAGATCTATAGTGAAGATTGAGTGAATACGTGACAAACTGGTACTATCAACTGTAGACATGTTATGTCATTGCATAAGACAAAGACGACATACATAGACACATAGCTCCCATTATAAATCATGACCACTAACTATTGTTTTTGCAATGCAATATGTAACATCATACACACTGTTGTTGAAACATGAAGGAGCCAAATGTTAACTTGAATGTTCTGTATTTTGCCAGCGTTTGTATCCCACTCAGCATCGCCGTCAACACTGAAGTTTATATTCAAAAAAGCCCTTCCAGATTTATCAAATAAAACTGTTGTTGATATTGGCTCACGCCTAGGCTCCATTCTGTATGGTGTGAGTTATGCCTTTTCTTGCATTAAAGTTGTTATCAATATAATGCATGATGATACAGATACAAGAATATTGATAAAACTCAGTACACTGGAGTATTGTTGAGTTCTTCGTTGCCAGCAGGGTTTATCTGTTTTTATTCCAGGCGCATCTGTACACTTCATGTCCAAGAATAATAGGAATTGAAATAAATCGAGACCTGTGTGAAATACAGAAGGGAATTATCGAGAAGTACGAGATGAAGGAAAGAGTATCTGTTATTAACGATGATGTTAACAACTGTAGTAATGTTCTAATGTCAGGTATAACAGCATAAATCAAAGACCATTCTTGTAATTGTTCCTGCTTTTGTTTCATACATATATTCATTGCATTCTTTTGTTTTTGTCTTATCCATCAAACGTTGCTCTTTTGCCTAGCTGATGTTGTTGTGATGAACAATGTTTTTGAATTTTTTGCCGACACTTGTCGTGTTTTGGAACTCTGGAAGTTTATAATCTCAACTGTGAGAGGACCAAACAAACTTCTTTTAACAATACCGAGTTTGGAAGAATCATTTGAACCATTGGGGGTAATGTTGCATGCTTGATTATAACTTTAGTTACATTTCCAAGACAAGCTAGCCAACACAACACAATCACTCACGCTGACCAATGCAATAAATGAATGCTTTTTTTATAGATGACGTCACTGATGGATAGCTGGGTTGAAAGCGAGGTTTTTCTTCCCAAAGATGACGTAAACGTTGATGGTGATGACATAGTGGATGTTCATCTCTACAAACTTAAATAAATTTTAGTTTTATAACCATAAAGTGTACTAAAGAATCACCAACACCTTCTATTTTGTCTGGCAAAAGTTGCTTTTTTCCTACCTACAGTACACTAAACTGGGGTAAGATTCAGTGAATATTTTACAGTATCAGACCGTACAATAGCTTGTAACTTGAGTACCAGAGATTGCAAAGAATATTTTGAATCTGACCCAACAACAACCACCGCTAGAAATAACATTACTTTTAAACTGAAGCAACCAACTGCAACAACTACGGATTACTTTCAATCGACGGTCGGAACATTTTCTTTAGGAGGTTTTAGGAACACTTTTTTCTAGGTGGAGAAAAGAAGCCTGTCTTATCATAATGTGTGGTATTAGAATCTGTCTTTCTAATGAGGACTTGGTAAACTGGCCATTGACTTGGCCTTGGTTATGTTACAATAATCTTTATCCTCGGATTGCGAAAAGTCTTTTTGTACATCTTGACTTAGTGTGGATTCGTCACCTTTCAAATCCCGATTAACGAGCTTGTCTCTGTGTTTTTCGACAAATCCGCTTTTTAGTTTTTTATGTATATGATTGCAAGTCTGGTGATCTAACCGATTAGCTTTCACCAAGCTTCGTTATTTTTGCTAGCCAGCTTATTTGTATGCGTTTCTATTGCCGTTTTCGAATTTAGTCAGGTTAAGTTAAGGATTGCCAGCACATTTCTCTGGCAATTTTCGCTAGTATAGAATAACAAATAGTATTTCTTAGGGACAGTTTAAAACATTGTTTTAGTGGATAAGGTTGCCTACTTTTGAAACTTGGCGTATGTACCGGCTCGGCAGTGTATTGGGTCGACTCTGGTTCGAAGCTCGGCTGGGCGATCGTTGGAGTACCTTTATGTAGGCTATTTAAGACATTTAACATTAAATTGGACAAGACTACAAAATAATTTATCAGACAATGGACGCAGACAAGCAAGCTATGCAAAGTTTTTCCGCTGTTCGATCACAAAGATTTCGATACCATACTTTATAGGCCAATGCATGACTAGCAGCTGCACGCATTACCTTTTGACTTGTCTGATTTTACACCAATACTAAAATAATGACTGTTCTGGTGTTCGCTGAAAGAAAGTTTAGTTAAATTCATAACCACATAAAAAAATGTTACAAGCACTTAAGCCAGTGAAGATTACGTATTAATTATGTGCTCGACAGACGTCACTATAGGGGCGCATTAAACTTTTAGTTCTACTGTTATTAAACTTGCAAGAAAATATGTCATGCAAACTTTGCCCTCAAGCAGCTACTGCTTTGTCAAGCGATGTAGTAAATCTGACATCAGCTGTTCTACTCACAATAGAAGGTTAGTATCATTGGTATGACGTGTTTAAAATATCATCGTTTTCAATCGAGCCTGGTTTGAAATGACTATATAAGTCAAGCATTCCGTTGCTGAAAATAGTCGATTGGGTCAGATTTGATTTGAAACACTTTTCATCAAAGCTCTTGAGAACATTGCACAGGCCTGTTTTGGGGCGTGGAAGAGAAAAGCGACATTAAACATTGTTCGCTTGACATCAACAGGAAATTTCGGTTTCAGTAAACTGCTGTTTGAAAAGTTGTTGCGGCTATAGCTAAGCCACATGAGTATGTTGCCTAGTTGCGATCAGACAGTGTGTTGCCCTTATAAATAGAAGGTATATATATGCTATACGTGATTGTTTGGTTTACGGTTGAATTTCAGCGGCCATGGTTTTATCCATATTTTCTGCCATAACATGTAACTCGCATAATCTTAGTTTGATTTTTACAGGTTTCGCGCTTCCGTAAAAATTAAGTTAGTATTAGGTAACCAAGCCATTTCAGCATTTTAAGCCTGAAGTTCATGAAATGAAGTAATACAAAATCGTTAGTCAGCAATCGTGAGTTACTGTTTCGCAAGTTTGTAGAAAGGTTAATATTATGTGGACACAGCGTACTTATCAAGCACAGGCAATAAAGATATTATTTAAACATTGCCCCCAAACGCGAGGCGAGATTTGAATGTGCGGAAACTGGCATATTTGGTTGACATGATTAAACAATTGAAGCAATAAGCTGGCAGGCATGGGTTGATTCACGCAGCACTGTACTGAGCTAAAGGTTGTTTTGCTGCTGTGGTAACCATGAGAAACCATAACATTATTGTAACAATGCAACGTTGAATGGATTGTGCATTAGTTTAGAGTTGGCGTTTGAATACCCGCGCTAGGCTACAGGTTTTTTGTTTTGCGTGGCTTCTTCAATAGCCTACTATAACGGTATATTAATATTAACAGAAACGGGTTCACAATTTATTGCAATATCAAGCAGACTAGACAGGTCTGAAGAGCATGTAATTTTAGATATCGTTTATCTGTAGTCTGTACAATTCTGGTGCTGTTGTCCTGGAACAGTTAGCTGAATAACATGAAGTTGATATTTATTTGTGTTAACTTGTGGTTAATCCAATTGTCAGTGGGAGCTGCTATTGAAAGAAATGAGCAGAACACTTCAAGTTTAATTGCTTTGAAGCAGCAAGATCACGATGCTTCAGAATTTCCTACGCCAAACGTTGATAAGATCTTGCAAGCAAATACGTCAAACCAAGAAATTGATGACGTAATTGAAAAAAATATGGCAAACTATGACATAACACAAGATGTAAGGCCTGTAGCGGATCAGTACGAAGACAAGTTGCCCAATTTATCAAACGAAAACAAACCGTCTTTGGAAACGCACAAAACCGACATTAGCGTTGGCAGTGACAACGTTAAACTTGAAGAAACTGTTGCTGATGATGTAACTGCTGACAACATAACAACGAACGATGAAGTGAAAAACACCATATTGGACGCTAAATTAGAACATAGCGATACACAAAATAATGATGTTGACGTATCATCAACCACAAATGAGCCTGAAAAAATGAAGGTTTCATCTGTTGTCGAAATAATCCCAGATAGAAGCAAATTGAGCGATCAGGTGAGACTGTTAATTAAATTATATATGTTGTCGATGGCTGTACAGAAATCATTTGCGCAAGCCGGAATGCTGCCGAAATGTTTGCGTAATCATTGCAATGTGTTTGTGTCAGTTTACCAACTGGTCAAAGTCTGATTAGTGACAAGTACGGGAAAATAAACACACATGACGCAACATCTAAATTTTACAAATTGCGTAAATGGCCGAAGGACAATGTTGTCCAAACTTATACACAAGAAAGCTTATTGCGCGTCACCTTGTTTGTTTAGGATCCCGCACACGAAGATCAGGAGGCTTGGAAGGAAAGCGAACTGGACTTGGTTGGTAACGATATCCATAATAACATTGAAGACGTCGATATTTTCAGACCCCTCAACACCGGTGAGAAATATGTGAAACCAGTCAGAAATGCTGAAGAGAATTCCCTTGTGCGCGATGTATTAGCGACGCTTTTCGTTGTAGTCTGTATCGTTCTTTTTGTTATTTTAATGAGAAGAATGATATGGAAATCTGTTATATCGCTTCGCTTTTGCGGTGCTAAAAAGCGAAAGCATTCCGGATTTGAATATCGTTATGGAAAACTTTTATCATGATACTTACACAAATCTTTTTGCCATGGAGACCTGTGGTATTGTACGTTTTTATGCAATAGTTATGCTAAATTATTTGTTATGCAAAACGTTGTCAAGATTCAAGTTTATGGTTTATGATTAGTATGCTTGGCGGTAGATAACACCTTTGCAAAGAGACGCCAGTGGCTTCATTATGATTATTACGTCTAAATCAGTGGTTTGTAACGTTTTCTTTTTGCTTTTCTATGTTTCTAATTTCAAATGTTTTCAAATCCTCCCCAACTTAAATTTACAGTAACATGAAATATTGAATATATTGTGATGTAACAAGGGAAGGTGAGGTTCACTCGGGATTAAAATTTACACAAATGAACCCCCCCCCCCCCCCCCCCATAAATGCAACGAAAAAATTACTAAATTTTTTTTTATACAAAGGGAATATACACATTTTGCCCATATTTGAGACTGTATTCGCAGTTTGAAGAAGTGCTGTTAAATGATATTTATGAGTAATATGATATGACCGCAGAAGCAATAAACCCACTATCCTTTCCTGTTTTCTCAATTTCTCCCTCGGCCAAATTCCCTTCCTTAAAGATTTATATTTCTCACTTGGTAAGCCGAGTGGCACGTGTTGTCAATCACGATCATCTCAATGTTGCCGCGCAGTGACTAATATCACAACATAATTATACATAAAATGAAAGAATGAGAACGAGAGCTTAGGAATACACATTTGCGTTGCATTTACTTGTGTTTTGGTCGTGTACTGTATTATTCCTACTCAGAATTAGAGGCCGCTCCGAATATTAGATGCACCGAAGTTTGCATAGAAATTTTACTGATTACACCAATCGTTGTGTCTTTTGATTGGCCGGATTTGTAGCGTCATGACAATAAAAAACTTGGAGTCTTGGACGTATTTAAAACAACAATGTGATATATCTTGTGCCCAAAGTTTCGAAATAACTGAATTTTAAACATTCGATTAAAAAAAAACATAAACCGTTTTCGACTAATTCTTGTGTCTGCCGCGTAAGATATTTAGTTTTCGCAGGCGGGCAATTTCATAAACATTTGTGACTTCAAAATTTTTTGACGTCATTTGATCTTGTTTCTGCGTTCTAAAATCTTGAAACTTTTTATCGGTGGCGGTAGATAATGGTAAGACAAAGTTTTACAAGCAAGTAGTCTATATCAGTACATTTCGAAGACTTCTATTTTGGGGATGATTTTTCCCATTTGTTTGTCAAGTGTAAAACGCTCGAAACTATCACAAATAGGTCAAAACTTTTTAGAACATTCAAGATAAAACATGTACAAATACGGGCAGATCAAAATTTATGGCAAGATTCTATTAGCGTTTTAATGTATGACCAACAGCATGGCTTTCCTTAAAAATTGATCGATAATGCTGACAACAGGAAACACGCAACCATCGCGCATTAGTTATAGGGCAACGTATTTAGAACATAACTTGTTTATAATTAAATCGAATGACAAAAACTTTCTCAAAAAGTCGTTTGAGTCAACGCATGGCGTGTAGTGATGTCTGTGCGGCAAAAGGACTGTCAGTTATGGTAAAGAGTAACGTTATGGTCAGTCTGTCAGTTATGGTTATGTAACGTGCAGGTGACAAATAACGGGATGACATCAGGTCCGAAGAAAAAGCCATCAATTACAAACCATGGCGTTCTTTAAGGCTAGTTACACGCTAACCTAATGACGATAACTTCCTGGGGTGCAACTTTTTAGATGCATGAGTTAAAATTTATTCAGCTCCTTCGTGAAATCACGGAAAATAGAAGATGTGCTGAGGCGTGATATGAAGTAGGTGCCCACAATAAACTTCTTGCGGGATATGCTACGCTTAGCATATTATCAAGTTGGTAAAATATTGTAAAGTTATTTGATATAAATGTTTAGGTCTATTCTTCAGATACATAGGAAGTAAGCAGAATTTTAGACAAATGCCTGTTGGCAGGATAAGTCAAAGCATTTCGTCGTAACTTTTCGTCGAATAAGATATAAAACTTGTAGGAGCTATACAGCTAAGACGTATACAAAAAATTTAGTGATCATTAAATCTATAAAACCGACGAAGACTTTTTGGAGAATCTGCCCTTTACTTGTGTTATAAAGAAACTGACCAACCTCTGATAAACTCACTGCTCGTTTGCCATGGCCTTGCAACCTAATTCAGGTATAAACATTTTAACTAGTTATGTACTTACAATTTATTGTAATTATTGTAAGTACTGCATATACTTTTAAATTATTATTTGATTTTGTTTCCATTTGTTTCCACTATAAATGTAAAATGAAAGCTACTTTTAAAGCATGGAAACACTGAACGAATAGCTACAGTGGGAATAACTTGCTAACGAAAACGTGATAATAGCATGTATAGGCTAAAACTGCCAAGCGATCTGCAAAACCGTTGCGTCTCTTATAAGGTCACACAGTATGCAATGTCGTGTGATAAGATGAATATGCAAGTTTTGTTGTACATTAACTTATAAGTTTAAGTCTAAGCCTATCGGGTTTGCTATTTTTATTTCACTCTACTGAATAATGCAACGTTCTTAAGGCACACATAATTCGTCGACCGAGGCAAGTCTAATGGATGCTGCGACCACGATTCTTCAAGTATTTAACAAACATGATGTCGATGAAGGGGGCACTCTGCAATATAGAGAATTACGTAACCTGTTACGTCAGTGCGGTTCGAAGGTCACTTCGAGTCAATGCGAAGACATAATTGGTGATATTGACTACGACGGAGACGGTAATCTATCATTCATATTTTTCAAATAATAATTTAATTTGTTAATGAGCATTTCTTTGCGATGTTGATATCGATCCTTAGCTTATAAACCGATTTATTTTCATTTATATCTTGAATAGATTTCGCTTCGTATTTCTTCACACTGTATATTTTGCCTGCACATATATGAACTATAGATGCAATAAACAATAGATTCACTATATTTTATGTCTGCTTTAGGTGAAATGAATTTTTCCGAGTTTATGGCATTTTTGGGTCGACTTTATCAGCTGCAATTCTTTGGAAGTGATCCCGGAAATTTTTGGAAATCGAAACAAAAACCGTCGCATCTTCGAGAGCCGAAGCCTGCTCCACGCGCAAGCAAGGAACAAGAATGTCAAGTACCAGCGACAGCGGTAAAACCCCACAAGCCTCAAAAGCCTCCAAAGCCCCAGTAGCCTCAGTCAGCGGCCGTTAGCGGCCATGAAAAGTTATTATGGCATCGATAAGTCCGTCTTTGACAACTTCTTTGTTTTGTTTTTTTTGTACTACTTAATTGTGTCACGATAATTTTATGTCTGTTCTTCCCACGCCCATGGCTTATCATTTATCGTTTACATATACATAGCTTTAATAATTGACCATGCATGTATTGGAGACTTTTTACGATTTACAGGTAGGCCTACTTGATTGAACACGTCTGCACATAGTGTTAATATAATTCGATATATATATGTGCATTTCAGCTTTATGTTTTAGGAGTATTAATGAGGTCCACGTATGTGAGGTTTTAAGCTGCTTTTATAAGCTTAGTCATACATGCACCTATTGCAATGTCAGAACCAAGAATGCCTTCGCGCTTTATAACTTCTTCGCATGCAAAATGCCGGCCAGCATGATGACTGCTGATAACTCGACAAAACTTGGCTTTTATTTGTTATAATTGCGCCGTTGGTTTCTTTAGCTGTAGTCCATCCGGCCGGCATCCATCCATCCATCCATCCGGCCTTTAGATTCCTTAAGAAAAGATCCTGATTTGTTTGTGCTTTTTGCTGACTCGCTGATTTTTGTACGCGTTAGTCCAGCAGGTGGTTTAGTTTAGTAAACATTTTCAGCAAACGGCGAATACTTTGACATATTCTAGTGCATAGAACTTCAAAGAGATTCTGCAGAACAGTTACAAGCGGGATGAATCAAATAAACTGATACCGACTGAGTCTGGCGTGATCCTAGCCTGATACATTGTACAGTGATTTTACTGCGCAGGCCTTTCGCTGAATTAATGTTTAAACATCTTAAATCACCATCAACATCTCAACATCATTATCAACATCAACATCTAATTGGGAAATGAGAGAAAACCTTTTCCGCAAATTTGTCCGCAAAGCTCACCAAATGTTGACTTATATATAGAGAGTTATTATAGGCTATGATATTATTTGTATCCTTAATTGGCTTTTTTCCATATAAAGCCATTCCTTGTATACAGAGGTTTTTCTTAAGTGGCTGTTTGATTTTACCGATCTCACTTGTAAAGCTTTCGCGTTTGGCTTGTTAAATCAAATGCAAAATTCATTCACTAGTTTGTGGATCCAACCTGCAGGCCATAGTTTTGATTATTTTTAATAAACTAAAGCTATAATAGTTTCTATCAAAAATATTCGCTTTTGAAATGTTATGTCTAATTACTGTAGCTATAGACCGCTCCCTCTGGCCAATATCAATAAATTGGGGATTTATGATGTTGTAGTATCCACACAGCACAGACGTATCGCTGAATAAATTGGGTTTGGCTAAATGCTTTAATACATTTGTAAACAGTAGAATACGTTTGGGCACAAAGGCTTAAAAACCAAATAAAAATGCTAGACCCAAAACAAAGAGGTTTTAATACGCGTCTGTTGCAAATTTCATGACGATGCAGCTTTCAACAACGACGACAAACAGTACAATATTTAATTGAAAAGTATACAGAAAACAAAAAAAAAACAGACAACAAATAATATATTAATCATAGGCTTTTAAATCTTCATTCCCTTGTTGAGTTTGTTACAATCAACATTTGAAAAAATCATTACTCTTTTCGCATCCAAGCCACTTGAATTGCTACTCGTTTGAATTCCAAAAGTTGCTACGGTAGCCGGTACCTATAAACCGGTAACCTACAAACTTTTTCCTGAGCTCCATGTTCCAAACGAGTGACCGAGGTTTTCTCAGTATTTAGGCCGACCAAAGCCGTGTGGTCTCGTTTTGGAAGGTGGTTGTGGGGCTTTAAACAGCGGGGGCGAATCTTCGCACATTTCTGCCTGACTCCAGGAAGAATTTTTGGGCGGACGCGGAGGCGCACCCGGAGCCGGAGCTCCCGGCGTTGGCCGATTCGTACGATGTTCGTGCTCTGATCTTCGCGTGTGGCTTGGTCGAGGAGGAGGTTGTGGTGGTTGATCTTGTGACGTATTCCAAAATTTTCCAGGGTCATTCCCGAAGAACTGAAGCTGATAAAGACGTCCCAGAAAAGCCATAAACTCCGCAAAGTTCATAACGCCTAAGTTTTAAGTTTTTAAACAAAATTTCAGTACGTTTGCGATAAGTGGGAGGTTAATTTCTTTAACTGTAAGTTTTTGTATATTTAGATCTACTGTTAAACAGAAAAAAATAAGCATTTCTACATAAAGCATGCACGAAACTTTTTCTTTTGTTTACAGTCATTCGCACGATGTGACAAAGTGTAAGGCTATGACGTCCGCATAGAAACATGGTATCAGTCAAACTAACTGAGCTAGTTTCGGAAGTTAGTCATTCCTAGCACGGGCGCCATTGCCAGAAAACAATGAACCAATGAAAGCAGAAAAAAGTTCTCGAAATTTGGTTGATAATTCCCTACCGTCGCCATCGCTGTCAAGTTGTTCTATGATGTCGTCACACTGTTTTGTGGTGAGCCTCGCACCGCACTGACGTAGCAAATTACGTAATTCCCTCTTATGAAGTGTACCATCGCCATCCGTGTCGTATCTTCGAAACACATCCAGTACTAAGGTAGCCGCGTACTCAAGGTTGGCCTCCGTTGTTGAAGAAGACGATCCTGTGAGAACAAAACTTAACAACGATAGACGTCGATACACAAGCAGGTCTATTTCTTCCTCTCTGAAGCGTTAACACAACCGAAACATCACGCCAATCCTAAATTGTCAAGTTTTAGTAAGTTAAGTAAGCCAGAGGGCCTGAGGAAATCATTTTAACATACAATTTATACAAAGTATTACCGGCAAATCTTGACATGACTGTCTTCACTGCGTGTCTAGTTGCCTGATTCTTAGAGTGACATTTAGCGGTATGATGATATCGTTGTCGGGCGCTACTCTATATGAAACCTTTGCTTCTTATTTTCAATTGGATGCTTTGGTTAGCAGCTAAGTGCTAATTGCACTGACCGACTTAACGCCTTGAAACGAAAATCGTGGTCCAAAAACTATCTGCCTCTCCAAGAAGCAATTATGCTGGAGGTCACGTGATCAGTCCGACCAAACAAAAATTGTCAAAGTGAATTATCTCAAGCAGTTACAAACAGTCTAAAAATGAAAGAAAACCCGGAATTGGAGTAAGGTATACCTGAAATAGAAGACGCTTGTTTAGTATATTATGAACTGTAGCATGGCCGCAAACTTACGCTGACTAGTGCTGATACGTTTCTGCATTCTCGGTCTTACAGCATCCAAGCCTTACGTCTTGAATTAAGACTTCAATCTCGCAGCGTTGCACAATCCTGGCAGTCCATAAACTTTCATGTACTGTATTACGTACGCTAGCTGGCCCCTCCTACGCTAATTCCACCTTTGTCACTCGCAGGAATGATATCATAACACGACCATCGTGACACAATAAGCGGAAACAATCCAACAAAGCTGATGTTCCCGAGCTAGTTAGACAGATAGCGGAAGCACAATGGGATTGTATGCAAACAGTGAGCTCAGCACCAGCCGATTTCGTTCCGTTGAACAACCTCGGAAAAACACACGATTATGTTGATGAAAAACATGATTCGAGAGTGTCTCTAAGTTGGAATGTCATTGAGCCGTTGCCCTCTTGCGACCCTTCACCTTAACGTTAAGTCAATTGTAATTCAAAAGGAGCAATTGTTCACCAAAATCACCATTAAAACAATACAATGATCTAAAAATAAATTGATTGCAACTTACTTTGGTGCAGCAAAAAGCGTTACAATTTACTCCAATGCACAGTACCTAACACATACTTAACGAGTGTACTGGAAAAGTATAACGCAGAATTATACACAAAAAAAAGACTCCTTTCAAAAAGTAAGCAGAGAAATTTTCCCAGACACAGTTAAAATGATATTTCTGAACGAGAAAAATCATTTAACGTGAGAACATATGGTAAAGTGATTAACATTATTCGGTATGAACAGGATGGGTCTTTGGAGAAGAACTTGCGCGGCTCCCAGCAAAAGTATAGCATGCTTGTATACAAATGGCTGTAAAAAGTTAATAAGATATCATATTTTGTCCAGAAGATTACCCAAAGAGCCTTCGTGATGTAACAACACGGGCATACCTCAATAACAACTTGAAAATCAGCACAGAATTGACAGTGATTACTTAAAAACAGTGATTAAAAAGAAACTTGATACAGTATGAACAGCAGCGGGAAATTAAAATGATTTGCAACGATAAATAATTCCACATATCAGAAACCTTTCAGCGATTTGCAGCAATAACGATAATACGAATTTAATTTTATACCACACTACAAAATACGAGATAACTAGCTAAAAGAAGAAGATTGATCATTAGATTGCAGTGAGATCACAATGTTGAACGAGTTAAGGAACTTCTAAAGATATAAAGAAAATGGAATTACAAGTAAAATATACAGGAGGACATAGTGTAAAACACAAGAAGAATGCATAACTGTGGCCGCAGGTAGCATTAATTCAAAATTAAGCCGGACATTTGACGTGGTGTCTGCAGCCAAAATTGTTGCCTTTTGCAGAGCATTCAGAATAACGTCACTTCTGATTTTTTTTGTTCTTTGATGGCTTTCAGTTGTTCTAAAATCTTCTTCCTGGGCCCGAGAGGAAGTCCAATTTCTTTTAAATCTTCATCGCCGCAGAGGAAGAGTGCCTCCATGTCCATTTCGTGCTCCTGCATAGCAATAGATAACAATGCAGCAAGAATACAAAATTACATATTTCTACTGGGAGAAAATAAAAATTGTTTAAATGAAATATTTAGCTTGAAGCATAACAATTTAGCGTAGGTCACATGTCGGTGGAAAATAAATTCAAACAAGTTTATCTTGAAAAAAAAACAATTACAAAATACAAATTTCATTATGCTGCTTTATGCAAGTTCACAAAATAATGCACGATTAAAAACAAACTTGCTTAAAAGCATCATCTACTTACTTAGAAGTGTCATGTACTTACTTCAAGTAGGCGACGGTAATTGCTGAGCTTTAGCGAGCCAAGTAATTCGACAAGAGGATCAACTTCTTCCTCCTCTTCACTTACCTCTTCGTCTGAGTAATTGATGTATTCATCCGCTTGTTCTTGGAAAAGAGCACACAACCACGCAATTGAATCAAATTTTTTCATAAAAAATGCAAAACAAGGCATACGAGATGTGTTGCATATTATGACCAAGAACTACGCTTTAAAACTTAGCTGGTGTGGATATTATATCACACTGTGATGTTTTAGTGTACCTGAGTATATAAAAGCTATAAAAGTACTGGGTACAAAGCATTATAACATATGGCAACATTCAAGCGTAGATAATACGGTTATTTATGAGGTTGTGGTAGCCTGTGAAACGCTTGTAAATAAATTATTTACCAAATGTAAATAGACTTAGCACGTGGTTAAATCCAAATTTAAGAGGGCGAAAACACAGCATCTACTTCATGCACAAAGACAAGTTTTGTAAAATTTTTACATGCATGGAGATTCTTAATATAGCACACAGCAAAGAAGAAATAAATTTAACCGACAAACATTTGGCTGTAGAAAAAACATACACAACTTATACATTTACATGGGTTTAAACTTTAAAGTAATAAAATCAAACTACTCAGCTTGTATCAGGAAAACTTTCACAAAAAAAAAATGTAACTGATTAGCTAAAAGTCCAGAGGAAACTCCATATTAACACCTGATTACGAAGTCAAAGTGGTACCTGGTCTTTTGGCAGAAGGTTTTACCGACTCCTCTTCGTCTGATTTTTCACTTTCATCATCCTCGGCAAGACGATCAGCTATTCGTAGCGCAGAGTACATGGCACTTACACTCTTCAAGTTGGGTCTGAAAAATAACGACCAAACACACTAAAATTATTTTTGTACACTTTATAAATTTTGCTTGATATATGCAGAAGAAATGCATTAAAAAAAAGTTGACCAATGCACTGATACTTAATTAGAGGGTCTATGGCGGTAAACTTTTTGATTTTTAACCAGTGCCACGTTTCACAATATTTACTGCAACATACAAAAGTGATTTGTGAACTTAGTTTTCCAAAAACACTTTAATTTTGACGTATAAAACGATTTTGTTTGCTCTCTGGCGTTTCTTTTACATTCCGAATGTTGCTTGCTAAGTTACTGGATAAAATACCGTAAGTCCATAAAGTTACTACATCAAACAATTTAGCAACAGAATTTGAACAGCCACAAAAATGAAAAAGGTTTTCTGCAATTTCTCATTCCTCGTCTTAAGTGCGGGCTAGATTTGTCAGTACACTTTAATCATGATGATGCCTCAGACAATGTGCGGCTTGACATTTAAGCAGCCGAAAGCCACAACAAATTGTGAACCAAGTGTAAGATCAAACTAAAATAACCTCGTAATGACAGATCTAATTTTCAAAAAAATGGTTTAAATTTATTATTATAAATGGGTTGAAATTAAATTCATCAAATTTAACTTGATATCAAAAAATTCTCTGCATGGGCATTTTAATAAGACTATTAAGGGCACAACATGTACAATATAATAATAAAATGAATGAATTTGGCACTGGTCAAGATCTGCAGAGGTTTTGCAACAAAATATCACAAGTTTAAAACATGAGTCGGCACAAAAACTTTGGATCGCAATCCATTGCTTGAGAACTCATGACATACAGGGAATACACAGTTTTCTTGATATTACCTTAAAGCCATCGAGCCGAAATTGGGTCTCCGGTCACGTTCCTCTTCATCTTCTTCATCTTCCTCAGGAAAGAGTCCTTGCACTGGCAAGCGCCGTCCCGGGGATTCAGTTTCTTTAACGACCGACATTTCTTCAGTTTGTTTATAAACGACATTAACATCCTGCGCATAAAAATGAGCAGCATGAAGATTTGTCAAAAACTTTTTAAAATGTATATTGTTGGCTTGGTGGTGTACAAGTTGCAGCAGCTGAGTCAGAATTAAGCAATCAGAGTTTGGACCTGGTTATGTTCCACTATCGTAGCAATGTATTTGGGCAAGGAATTAATGACAATTACATGTTTTAATGGTTCCAGTGAAATTTACCATATTGGGGCAAGACTGCATACAAAACTAAAATACCCTATTAAAAATGGCAATTTTCGTAACTGAGGCTCATTTGGTGAAGGGCCAGCATTGAGTTCAAAACACACAAACCCTTTTCTCGGGTTGAGCTTAAAGACTTCAATAACGCGCTGTTTTGGATGTGTGGCAGACAACGTTCATACATTTGGCAACATCCATCAGCTGTTAATTTACACAGAACTACGATGAATGCTTAGTGCTCATGTATACCTGTTCAGATGGCACTCCAATTACAGCTTCAGATACTTTTCTTGTAGGTTGCTCAAACACTGAAAATTTTTTCTGCAAAAAAAGTTATGTTTCAGTTTGCAATATTGCAAAGTTGTTTAGAAAACAAAAAACAAGTCTTCAGTATTTTTGTTTATTTAACTTTTATTTCATTTATACTTAACATTTGTATTTTTCTGCTTTTTTATTTAATTTACCTTGTTTTTTTTTTATTCACACATAGAAACCAGAAAAAGTTCCAAATTTTATTTCAAAATTAATCAACTTCAATTAGAATGAAACACGTACCGTTGACATGAAACCTGATTTTGCTGGCTTTGAACCGAGAGTTGCAAAATGTGAGAAAGTGATTCTACGTTGTCTCTCAGCGGTAGGATTTTGAACAGTTGATAACCTGTGACTGTCGAAACTGGAACACACAACACAACCTCATTAAAAATACATTGCATGGTATTAAATGAACATAAAAAGAACTGAACATCTGCACACCCGTTTGGCTGTTTTAACATCTTCTTTAACTGTTTCGCTTGTAATGTTTCAAATTTCTTGTTGCGCTTGTTTGCTTTTTCTTTTTCCTTCTTTTCAATCGCTTCTATACGAGTCTGTGAGTAAATTATCATTTACCGCTGAGCAGATTCTCCCCTTGAAATTTTGAAGTTATCACGAAATGACAAAAAAAGCTAAAACTCACCATCTGGCTCTTACAAATAAATCGCACATGACTAGCCAACAACCCATTACGAAAACAAAAAATTTACCTTTGACCTTGAACTTTTCTCTTTGTTCATTACTTCGTCAAGATATTTAACAGTTTCGGTTTGGTTGCGGATACCGGCGGATGCCATGGCAGTGTTGTAGTCGTTATCAAGTTGCCAAACATTAGCTCCAAATTTAACGAGAAACGCTACTGCTTGGAGATGTCCATTTTGTGCTGCAAGGTGTAAGCTGGAGTTCCCGGTGTGATCACATTTGTTTGGGTCTCCGCTAAGAAAATACAAGCTGAATTAAGTACCTAATTTCATCATTTCCCATCATTTGTAAGACTTACCATCATGCAGATTACAGAACAATATAGGAACAATAGTCGAAGAAATACATAACTAATAACATTCCCAAAACTTCAAGTATGTACTCGGCATTACTTTTTTGCTGACTTCATTTGACTATCAATGATTTATAGATAGATTTTGGCTTAGCCATGTTAACCTCTCAGAATAAACATAAAAACAATAACCAGATATCGTACCACCTTCAACGTTAAGTAGTATTTATTCAACTTTACATACTTAGCAAGTTTAGGTGGACCAGGTTTAATGATAGATCTGCGTTACAAATTGTCTTCACTTTTAAAATGTTTTGCTACCTATTTAATATTTATCAAAGCTTACACATCGCAAACCTTGTATGAGTATAAGTTTAATTTTTAAATCTAGCTGTCAAGTCAAGCAAATACTATTTTTGAGTATAGCAAAGTTAACTGAAATATAAAAATTGACGATATTTTAATATTTAAGTCAACTAGATACGATACCTTTTGGCATATCGACATTATTAATTTATAACAGATAAATACTTGAGCAAAGCCAACATTAACTACATGAATAATGTAATACATTAAAAACAACTCGACTACAGCATCAAAAAATCAATAACTTAGTTCTATCTCCTGGAAAGATCAATCTTCCCACTTTGTTTTACCATTTATGTATTGTTAAAATTGTCATTAGTTAAAATATCATACCATCAGGCATAAGTAGGTTTCCTTGAAATGCACATAGTAGGATCAGTATTAACAATCACATGTAGTAAAAAGTAAATATTATGTAATAACTTACCCTCTTTTAATACACAGTGTGAGAGCCTCCAAATTGCCATGATAAGCAGCCCATAGCGTGGGAGTCATGCCACTATCATCTTTTTCATTCAACTGGGTTTTGAATGCCTTTAGTAGATCAAGAGCTTGGATTAAAAACTGTTACAAATTGTTGGTTTCAAAGTATATACGTATATATAAGACATGAAATATAACCAACATCTGCATAGGCTATAGGTGTGTGTGGCTAACTCAAAATATGTTTAAACACTCTAAATTAATTGTTTAAACACAAACCTGCTTTAAAATGTCAAGGCGGCCATCCTTGGCTGCTCTGTGGACGTGATCATTCATTTAACGGCCTGTGCCAGCTTACATCAGTAAAAAAAAAGAAAATCTAAGCTTTGTTATAAAATTTCAAAGTTACGAAATAAGTTTAAAACGTGCTTTCCGGTCCTAGAAAATTTGCAAAGTTAGCAGCAGACGTGAATTTTTTCTGGAAACTGTGTAGATAGTAGCTATTAGATAATTAAATGTGCTCCAATATTCTAAACTATTATCACAGATAAGAATTCACTGTGTTTCAAACCATACATGTGGGTGTGAAAAGCATAAATTTTATCCAAAATATGAACTATAGACTGAGTGCCAATGGGAGTAATATAAGCAGCTGATAAATCAAATACCGGAAAAAGCTCAAATCCATCTTAATGTCTATTAGATGTAGTCATGTTCCATGCCATACCTGTAAGACTATAAGTGTATGGTTGGATGGGTAACATTTTTCATCGCCCTACCGTTAACTGGTGCAATATACAGATAGTGAGTAAGTTTGGAGGCGTACTAACTGTTTGACAACTCTACTTAGGTCTAACTAATAAAGTAACATGTTGTACCTCACGTTTTACTGTTTTAGGTCTAAGAACTTTGTCGCTTTCCCTGTTTGCCCAGTTTAGTAAGGATGTGTCTTTTTGTGCTTGTAAAAACTATAACAATATATGAAACATCATATTGCTCCCGACAGTAAGCCCAGCTGGAAAGTACAGCAGTTATCAACAAAAAATCCTACAAGCAAAGACGCAAGTTTTGGCGTGATGGGGTGCACTGAAGCCTTAATTATTTGTTTATTTATTATAAATTGGCAATCAAACAACCAGCTTTTTTGTCAGTTTATTGTAATTCGTTGTGAAGATAAAAAAGTTTGGTGTGCAAGTTGATAAATCTCGTGTGTGCAGGTGCCACGCTTTCCACTAAGGCAATATAGGTAGAATAGTATCAAAGTATAAATGTCAAATGATATCACTAAAAATACCAGGATACGTCAGTGTGCAACCTATACTTGCTACAGTCCAGATTATAAAATTTGCTAAGCGTACAGAGGATAAAAATTAATTGTGCCTATGGCTATTGTTTCATCTTGATTGCTCGAGGAATTTCTCATCCAAAATCAGCAAACTTTCCAAGCTGGTCTACAGTAAGTTACGACTGAAAGGCCTTAAGCTAGATATAAGTTATAACTAGCCTATTTTAAACAATAGGCTAGCTTTACTGCAGTAGTATTAGTGTAGTCTATAGCCTAGCTTAAATTCAACACTCCTGTTCTGATCTCTTAACCTTTATAGGCTAGGCTATAGGTAAATAGGTTAAACGAATAGCATGAACTTACAACGTTAGCTAAATTTGACAACCTTAATTGCATTTTTGGAAGTTTCAAGCCTTCTTTTCCGTTTTTTTTTCTTCTGGAAAGCTTGTATAATGCACCGGATTTCTCAAGTGCAGAAATTTGGCTTAGCTTGTTAATATTGGCTATAGACCTATGCGCCGATTTTCTGCTGCAAAATTGTCGTTTTGCCCTATATATTATATTATATTTACATAATTGTAATTAAATTTTGGCATTACATTTATTGGCATATTTACCCAGCGCACCAAAAGCAAACTTTCCAGTATGGTTTTTTCTTGGCTAAAGTTTAACTACAGCCTATCCCTAGTCTGACTTGAGTTTAAAATAGAAAAGAGTTATGTTTACAAAATGACGTCGCATGGCAATAATTGTTCATGTGTGACCGTAAATATAAATGACAATTTAAAAACATTGAAGGGTAAGAGCTTTGCTTATTGGTTTCGTCAAAAAGAAGGTATGTAGTATCCATACGTTTAATAATGAAAACCTTGACGCCTTGACACATATTTTTCAGGAAAAAAATTACACAATTAGGACATTATTTTTGATCAAAGAATCGACATACCTTCTGAATAGCTTACAAAAATATATAAACTAAGATCATATTTTATATTTTTGCAACATTTTTTAAATGAAGCTTATATTTTTGTAATTGGCTAACATGAGTAACGTAAAAATTATTTAATACAAACCTCTTAAAAATCCGATATTCTACAAACATGGTCAATAGGCACTTGAGTGTTCAAAGGGCTAAATTATTCCACTTGAGAGATATTAGGTCACATATAACGCCGAAATGTTGAAAAACCTAACGAGGTTTCTTTTCAGAATGTAGTATGGCGCATAAAGTTACTTAGTTTGATAGAATTTTAGTTTATTCTCATTGTATGCCAATTTTGCGGTTTTACAACATGAGGGCTTGCAAGATTGAGTTGGTTTTAAGATTATTCTATGAGCATTTATAAATTTTTTTCTTTCGACTTTTCAAGTCTTGTATTTAAACCAATTACATCGTAATTACAGTAAACCAAAAGACTGCAGATTAACATTGTAGTATGACGTAAAACGTGCGGTCTACATCATAGGATGTATTATCGTGTGACCAGAGAATATAGTTGACAGCCAACAGTAGGCCTACTTGGTGTTTGGACAAGCTTGTTTCGAAGCGGCAGGCCTACCGCCTACTTCTACTATACTTACACCTAGGTCACGTTTTTCCTTGAAAACCGTAAAAGCCTGTTCAAGAAATCGCAAAAGGAGTAGGCCTATTTCCCACTTCGAGCGCTGTTGCGTTAACAAGCCACTAATATGAGCTATCGATAGTAATAGTCGATACTTATCGCTCAAATTTGGACAAGCTCGCTCACAGCAAAAGCTTTCTGATATCGTCACACAATAAAGGCAATCGCTGCGATTGTTTATTATTGCCTTCAGTAAGTTTATGTGGGGGAAGGCTTATATGTGTATTAAGTGGTTGCAGGCAGTCGGCGTCCAATTAATTGGCATGTTTGATTGTATGGAAAACGCTACGCAGAACCTTACAGAGAGCGAACGACAGGGCTTTTTTAGGACTTAAGGCGGTAATAAGCTTAAAGACTTACTGTATACAGATTAATCGTAGGCTGTTACAAATGATAGTGATACCGTACTGATATGAAGTTTGAGTTAAATTTATTACCCATTGTATTCATACGCTTACATTATTTCGTCACAAAGATGTTAAGGACAATATTATGTTTAAATGTATAAAGTTTTGAGGGAGAGGTTTTACCGTATTAGTCTGCTACTACGACATAATACTGAAGTACCGCATTGCAGCATGAACAAGAAACTGGTGTTCTTGTTTTGTCTTGTTCATGGAATCACTGGAGACTTTCAATCAGGTCCGGTCGTTAAAGAGATGCCCCTGTGTCACTACGAACAAAGACAAGCTTGTAGAAACAGATTTGATTAGAAATCAATTTATTGCATACTTGTGTAGATTCGCGAGCAAACCAACTAAACGTGGAATTCCAATACGCCAAGTCAGAAGGTTGGAACCACGCAGTTGTCGAGAAATTTCGACAAGTTTTGGCCACGTATTCCTCAGAGCATTGCGGGCAGAATACGTCCGATTGCAATATGGGAACATTCGAGTGGGTATTGCCTATGGCTGTGCATTGATTGAGGAATGTCTTGCATAATTTATTCATTCAAAGAATGATTCCATTTGGTTGTATTGCTGAGGCGTAACTGCTTCGAAATATTCTGGATATTGTTATGTTTATCATATTACGATATTTTTTTACGTACATTGATATTTTCGTAATGTGTTCTCATTATTTCAGCAACTTTACCGAAAGCGACGTGAAAATTCTACCGAAATATCCAAAAACAGTAAAAAGCACTGATTCTGTTCTACTGTTTTACGTCATGTTACCTAAGAACACTTCACTTGACAGAAACAGTTGTTTTGTGCTTCCCAAGCAAACTGCGGGAGGTGAGTGTTGGTTATTGTAAGTATTTCAGGTATCGTATGTTTGGGCGGAACCATCCTAAACACCAAGGAATGAAATGACTTTTAGTAAAAGGAAAATCAACCACGTTTAAAATTATTGACCAATATTAATATGTTTTGATGATCTGCTCAAAAAAGCTTTAACCCTAGATCGATTTTAATCGTTGTCACGGGATAAACAAACAAATTTTTGAACTCAAATCTCCAAAATGTTGGGGTACAAATGTTGAGGTAGCGACCGGCTCTGCGTCCCAGCAGACCTCTTATGAATCTTATGATACGATACGGTAACTGTATTTAGCGTGCATTGTTTACATTCTTGAATTATATATCTGACAACGTTATAATAAGTCATATGTTCATATTCATCCATAATTTGAAAACTTTGTAAATTTCCTTTGTTAGTTCAATTCATACCTATTAGGTTTAAGATACAATATTTTATAGACGCATCGCATTAGGTATAAGACCTTTGAAAAATTAGAAAATTAAGCAGCTATCACAGGTACCACAGCAGGTAGTGTTTTGAACAACTGTTTGATGCATCGTTAAAGCCATTAAGCCGAAAGCGTCATTCTTGTTTATCCTATTTTGTCATAATTGACAAATTTGAAAAAAGCAGCAGGCCTGAATTTAACCACGTATTTCAAATTCAACTGCTCACGATAAATAGTGTGTTTCAGAAAAGAGTTTGGACTACAATAATATCTTAAAGTCGTCACTAATGTGTAACGCGTACGAAATGCAGTACACCAAATCGTAAATACCAGTGCTAGGAACTACTGGATGCAGGTGTGAGATGTTCAAGCTTGTTTTTACCAAACGTTATCATTTTTACTGTCTTCCCAGCTGTAAAGCTCGCATCTTGCGCGCTGCTAAAAACCCAATCTATCAAAGACAGCATACGTTTAATTTCTTGTCATAGTTGAGTTTAAATGCCTAAGTGATTTGATCATATTCCTAGGCATTTTCTGTAATTGTTATATTGAATTTAATGCAGGCTTGGTATTCGGGTGTCTGTCCGTCTCCGCTTGCCTTCTTTGTAAACACTTCTTAAAGTGGTTTCCCTATTTAGCCTTTAATTTCTTCTATTGGTTATAGATATTGTAGATCAGAATCGGGCGCAACTAACAAGCGAACTGCAATCGTCATCGGAGTTAAGGCACGCTTTTGCGTTCAGGGTCTCGTATATAAACAACGTACTTGCGCTTGATCCGGACGACGATACACTGAATATCATCATCACTCCCATCGCTTTCGGAGTGGTTCTGCTCATGATTTTGATCGTTATAAGCCTTGAATTCAGCAGGTAAAAATGAAATACAGTAAGTTTTGGTATTTCTGTGGCTTAATGTTAAGGTACTAGTGTTGTGAATTGCGATACGATATTTATAACACACCTTTAAGGAGACCTTGCCGTTTTTGTTGGTTCAGCCAACGGACGACTAAACTCACGGCAACCCAACCAGCATTTGTACTAGGTTGGATGGTCCTTGGGTTAAATTGACGTGGGTTAAGTTGTACGTTGGTTGAATTGCACTGGATTGAATTGAATGAACAATGTTTTCAATGCTTCAATGTAGTTTATCCACAACCGTGACAGTTCCTTACGTTAGTTTGTGAATGTTAGATCAAAACAACGAAAGCGCGAAGTTAAACTTATTCAGGAGGAGAAACTTCGCCAGCGTGAGGTCTCGGAGCACTCTGTCCCTAAAAACGGATCTCCGTTTCAATCAGGATCGAGCTCCGTTCTCCAGCAAACAGTTTAAATTCCAATTTCCTATCTTACTTTCATTGCTAAACTCGAATTTGCTTCCTTATAGGAGGTTTTATTTCAATGGTCATAATGTTGATATTTTTCCGTCATCCGTTCTTATTTTTGTCTGCTTGTTATCTGCGGAAGAATCACCTCTGTTTTTGGCAAGATAGAGCGTTGTTTTTGAGATTGTGATGCGGAATGTCTCGGGAATGAGCTTTTGTGTTGGCTAAAATTTACCTTGTTGAGCTTAGAACCTATTAATTTTGAGGTAGTTTAAAATTTGCGAATCTCATCAGCAGCGCTAATTAGATTTCATTGGCCGACGGGAGGTGTTTATCATGAATATATGCCCTTCCAAAATTTTATTGCTTGATTACTGACGAGCACCAATATCATGACCTAAGTTATTTTATAGGTTCGCCATGAATTTCGCTTTCGTTTTATTTGTTGGTGCAATTACTGTTGGTATGCTTAACGAGATTTCTTTTTCATTTAGTATATTGGTCACATTTGTTTTCATATGCTATCAGTGTTAGTAGAATAATTGTGCAAGCAAGCGTCGGTGTGTCCTCATCTACACGGGTCAGCGTATTATTTTCATCAAAGGAATAAGTTCACCACGAAACCATTGACGGATTTAATAAGACCAAGACCTTATTGGTTAAGTATATCAGTATAGCGAAAATATACAGCAACCCATTGCTTTGATGAAAGTTTTTAGGCCGTTTTGAACTTATTCCAGTGATGATTATTCTGTTTTAAATATAAAAACGCATCGCCATCGACACAGTATATCGCTGTTTTAGGCAAATTCCTGTAATTTTAATGTGGTTTCACTTTTGCGTATTCGATTTCTGATGTTACCAGAATTTTAGGTCATGTTCGCGTTGTTCACACGACAGGATTGTTCAATCTATTATTGATGATATAAGCTAAGGACACAATTGCGACCTTTATGGTAATTTAGTGTTGCAACGTAATAAAATTTATGACGTCAAAGACAGCTGCTGTGGTTCACGTTGCTACAATAGAAGTGGACTTTCCCTTTATGCGCTAATCTCTATGGGCGATTCTATTTTCCGATCTCCCGTAGGTGAAATTGGATTGAAGTGTAGTATGAACAACGCACAGTTATCCAGTATATAGGGGTATACTTTAGGAGTTAATATTGTCGGAATTAATCGCTTAATAACAGGTCTATTTGAATAACTGCCTAAACTGTACACCTTTTAAAACTTGGCGATCTGTTAAGAATGGTGTTTGTGCTTAAATTTTGTTTTATACTGCGTACGTACCTTAATCAATCATTTTATTTCCTAAATATATTGGCTAACAATCTTTTCGTTTTATTATATGTGTTTGTTATCTAATAACGAGTTTTATCGATTTATCGAGGTCGGCTTTGTTTGCCTGGAGAGACCCAAGACTGGGAATGCTACCGTGCCGACATTTTGAAACCTTTGCAAGTGCCAACAAATTAGAGTCGAAGTGAGCTAAATAGTCACGTGGCGAGTGACGACATATTTTTGGTACCAAGCTCACACTCTCAAAATACAGTCATGTTTAAAATACAGTACAGTATTATCTTTTGCTGCCATTCTTTAAAAAAGTTGATTAAAATTACTGTTGCCATGTTTTTTCTAATCTAGTCACAAAACTAACTTAAGCTAAGTGCCGGCCGGTAAATCTTGAAGATACTGTAACCATCGATGACATGTCATTTTAAAAAGCTTGGTGGCAGTTGCCATCGAAACCATCACGTGGCGTCACCTTGTTCTTTGCTGATTCATAACATACAGCGGCAGTCGAGCAAAAAAGTATTAATCAACGTTATAGGCTACATAACTGGGCAAAGCCAGTCCTAAAGTGCGGGACCCAATTCAAGAATTGATGCCTGATGGCGGAACCCATTTCCTATTTTAATTAACTTAATGTAATAATGATAATGACGTAAACTAAATACCAACGTTTTGCAAAACAGCTCCCATAAAAGCCTTGCGTCGTGATATATTTTCACCAAAACACTTACTTTCTCGAAAAACAGCAGCAACACATACAACAGCAGCGTTCCTTAGTCATTTGGCGAACCGATCGACGTTTTGCAGACGCACTGGGTACCGTTATTTTATTAGCCCAGATGTGCTTAATAAAATCCTTGTGATACAACAATGGAATCGCACTGAGACTCAACTATAACGTAATCTGGAGATTTTCGTTAAAAACAAATCGATGATGCTAGTCCCATTAAGGTTATACGTTATTGCATTTTAGACCAGGCAAAAACGAAATTGGAAGGGTATGGTAGACCACGATTTGTACTGCGGTATAGCGCAGTATATGGTACCAGTTTTGCACTAGATTACAGTTTTGAAACACTGGTAACGCCAAAAATTCTGTATGGTATCGTAACATTTGGTATTAAGATGAAGTCGTGTTGGAATTATGTAGCCCCACCCAGTTGCTCACTCCTAGCGTTACTGTGTCACATCTAATAATGTGCGCTCATTCTTTTTCTTTAAAACTCTTTCTTTACAATCTTATTATTAAGTCATAATGAAAGCGAATTGGAAGATACAGCGCATAAAGTGGATTATTTTTTACCTTGTGATTGCAAAAAATCAACAGACTAACTGGCAGTGAAATGACTTCGTAAATATGAAGTAAAATGAATGGCGCACCATCGGGATATTTCCAGTAAGTTCGCTGCTGAAATTAAATTATTTAAGTATTTAAATGTAAGTAGTTTACTGTTTTACTTGAGAGGAACTAGGAAAGGCACACGCCACAATTTGCTTTCTATGATTAGTGTATGTGTAGAAGAGCAATTAGGTCAGAATTTATTCATTTTAACTTACATTCCTTAGCCGTTCTTTCAAGCCAGTTCATGCTGGCCTACTACTAGGTGAAATTGTAGGATAAGTTTTGCTGAATTGCTTCAAAGGCCGATCAAACGCTTTTGCAATTGATTTCTAGCTTATTGCTGTATTTGTGTGCGACATGGAGTGAGTTAAATTAGGGTTACCCCAGGCAAAACAGCTGTAACATAAATGCCAAAGCGATGCTTGTTTGGATATTTTTTAGTTTCGTTCATCTCTCTTCCTGTCAATCCGTCTCGTCTGCCGCTTGGCAACAATGAGTTCAAACCTGCAGGAAGCTGTACAAGTTCAGGTGATTAAAATTGAAGCATAACTAGGTCAATTAAGTATCGTACTAGGTTAACTTGGCATACAACGAAGCCGTGTTGTACCGGTGCTTCAATTGTCAGGGACGATTGGTCAGGGAGGCAGACCCAGTCGCATGTAGAAGTCCATTGCCCAAGCTTTTCACTGCATGCTGTGTAACGTAGCCTACTGTAGATTGATTGGTCAAACTCAGGCGTTCAGGACAATCAAATCGTTTTAGTCTCACATTGGAAAGCACTGTACGCCTACATTTCCTGTCTTGCGAAGTGGAATCTAACGAGTCATGCAACATTTGCTCTGTTTCAGCAACATCTCAAACATCACGCACCAAGAAGAAGCAATGTTTTTCGTATGAAACCAAGTCACTGGTAGCCGCTGCGTTTGTGGGCATCGCTTTCGCCGCAGTTTGTTTTACAGCTGTTTTTGGTATCTTTCTCTTTCGGGGTTTTGCAAGCTTTACAGTTACGTTGCTAATATTTAAATGGAGATGCCACGTTAATGCTTAATTTACAGTGGGTCCCTGTATCCGGCGTTCTACTCATTCTCGGAGAAGGCCAAGGATTTTCAACTTCAGCCAAGGTAGGCTAGAAGGCTTTGCCCTCACTGAGAATTTTTGTGAGTTCATTTTGCGTTTATTAGCCTGCTTGCGTGGATTAAAGTTTAAAGCCGCGTAAAATCCGCTGGCGAGAAACATATCTAAAGTGTGGATCCAGCCTAACTCACCTATTGCTTAAATATCGCTAAATACTACTTACCCTGTTTGCCGTTTGGTTATAATTATAAGCAAACCTTATAATAATTGCGTGTTTAATTTTATAGACGCCTACGCTTCTTATGATAACGAAACCAGATCCAGACCATACGGCTTCGCAGGAGGTAAAACGCATATGTCATTTATTTGTGGTCCTTTGTCGAAAATTACACACCTCACGGATTTTTTCCTGTTTTCTTTCAGGCGTGAAGCATTTTATTTTCGGTGATCTCCCCACCATGAACGAGTCAAGACTTACCGAACCAAATTCAAGCGAAGCCCTCTACCTTCAGTATGAGTGCGGAAAATCCAGTAAAATTTTTGATTCTGGAACCAACTTTACATTAGGTAGAAGTTTACAAACTGTTGCTAACTTGTTATACGTAATTTTAGCTACATACATAAGTGAGCGCAAAATGCAACGTTTTTCAAAATACCAATTTGAAAAGATGTTACACTCCAGGGCTTTATGAACCGGCACAGTCGTCCGCATTCCCATGGTTGGTCCGTATAGTGGCTAAACAAAACACTACCGCTGACGATGGGAATGCATCTTGGAATGAGGTTGGTATATGCGGGGCGGTGCTGATCAGACCACTGTGGGTAATGACTGCCAGACATTGTTACGAAGACGACGGATTTCGCAGGTCGCCGATCACAAACTAAATTTATTTGACACGATAATTAATCATTTAAATGTCGTGCTTGTACACGTAACACGCTACAGTTACATACTATTCACTGTAAGTTGAATTTTGGATTTCAAGATAATGAGCTTACCTCTCATTCAGATGTTTCTGAATTTTTAGGACGGTTGTGGCGTATGGACCAGATGGTCACGTATCAAGATCAACGGAGCATGACCGACTGATTGGGTATCCCGGATACGATGACGTTTTCAACCAGCATGACGTTCTTCTGATCAAACTAAAAGTAAATGAGTTTCACATATTCTCATACAACTTGGGAATACTAGTAATGATGCAAGAGTCAATTAAGCACGTGACGTGTTCATTTCGTTTCAGGACAGATTAGCTTTAACTGAAATGCCGCTTTGTCTTCCTAACCTGAATGTTATCCCAGAAACCGGTCGGATTTGTATGTACGCTGGATGGTCTGGAGGTGACGTAGGTAACCGTAACTGTTACTAATAAATTATTCGTTAAATACTTGCAATACTAGGTTGCATGATTCGGCCGAAATGGTTCGGTTTTCGATCGAATTCAAAAGAGCAAGATTCGGTACACCTCTACAATTTTTGTTACTAATAAGCAAGTTGAGTCTTATGCTGTGTCTTTCAGACTCGTCCGCTTTTATGGAGATGTGGGTCGAGATTGAGGACCCCACAAAATGTCAATCGCGTTACTGTGGGCTCAAATATGACGTCAATAATAATATTTGTGACAGAAAAATATCTACGGACACTCCAAACGCTACCAGTGGAGAGATATGCCACGTAAAACACTCCATGATTATTTGTTACACTGTGCAATCATACACGCTTGCTTCTTCATTATAAATCTCATGTTTCCATTTTGCAGGGATTATCGGGCAGTCCTCTGATGTGCCATGAGCACGGCCGCTGGGTGTCGTACGGGATACTAAATTGGAGCGGACCCAATTGTGACCTCACAGCGGGCAGAGGGTACGCATTGTTGTCGACTCGTATGTCTTGGATCTGCGACCAAGTCGAAGTACCAGACTGGCCACCATGTAAAGCGCTCTAGCACACACTTTGAATCGGTTCCCCTTTTTCGTTGTACCAGCAGTACACTCGCAATTCAATACGAAATAAGTCATTGCTTGTAAGAGTTCAAGTGCTTGTCTTTCAATTGTTGCGTCATATTACCTTTCTATAAGGTCAAAATAGTTGACCTATCTGCTCACACCAGACCTCCTATCTGAATCAACAGGTAAGCAGAAGAATACTTCCTCTATTCGTTGTACTCGAACCTCGGCGACTAATCAAATTGGATTTTATAAAATTGTGGCGTAACTGCATGACAAAATGTCGTATTTTTGATATATTTTGTGTAAAAGCTTACACAGTTTGTCGTAATTGACGGTAAGTATTCTAGCGATTGCTGCTGCACACCAATTAACGGTGTCGCCTTTCGCGCATCGATTTGTTGTTTTAAAGTGAACGTGTGTAAAATTGACTACGACACCGATTTCATTCACTTTAAACTACGATATTTAGTCCGATAAGTATTTGGGTTCATTACAGCAATAGGGCTCTCCAACATAAGCCACAGTGGTTATACAACTTCCAATATTCCATGTTCGTTGCGGTTCAGTTTCCGAATTATTCAGAAAATGTTATCGCCAACCTGCCGTTTCCATAGCGACGATAGTTAGGCGAGGGTTTAAAGGATTTACGGGTTATGACCTAATAATGAAGTGTCAATCAGAGCGTTTTTCCGGGACCACTAAAGAATGCGGGAAAGTAACGGCTTAATTCTAGTATTCCTGAGTAAATGCCGAAAGAATGTTCATGTCACATAGAAGTAGTAAAACGCTTACCGTTTACATTTGAAGAAAATTAACGGGCGTGTAACCATTTCAGTAACCTAATTTTGTATTTCTATAACTGTAAATACGAATAAATTCATACATGAATGATTGAATTTGCCGAATTTTTTTATAAATTACATGACAAGTGCACTGCACTCGGATGAGATGGTAACCTATGTTATAATAATATCGTTGGACCATGCCCTATCTACAAGACTTAAAGCCAGTAGCGCAGATTTTCACGCCTTCTCCACCCACACAAAACTTTCTCAAGCCCATCTGTCAACTGTAATAAATAGACAATTTGCATTCGCTACGTACCGGGATGCGTCCCAAGTTGTTTCTAGTGCTAACTATCGAAGGGTTCGAGAAAATTTCATACCCCATGTCAATGACTGGGATCAGATTATTTTGAGTTTTTGGGGGTCTCGGTAATCACCAGCGCTTCGTCTTTCTGCAAGTACAGTTGCGTTGTTGTTTGCGGCACGATACGTGGCCAAGAATGCGGTTCTAACACGTTAAAATTGCCACACTTGACCGTGAACTATTTCGGGGCAAGTTACTAGCAGGTTTGATTTGCCTTTTCCGTTGACACGAACAAATAAGTGGCCTACGCCAGAGTATAATTACGTGCTTTTTCACGAGCCGACAATCCTCTATTGAAATTTGATCTGGTAACTTTCGACAGAAAGTGTACTATCGCCCAGATGGTTTTCAGCTAAAACCAGCAAACTTTGGGAAAAGCGATGCAAACACAATCGACGTCTACACTTTTTATCAACACACTCAGTCAGAGTGACGTCACAATAAGCAGGAATTAAAATGAAGAACAATAGTGAAGATTTGATTTCACTTTAAAAATGTTGTTTCCACGTAATAAAATGCTGTAGAGAAGCATTTTACCAACTCGACCACCGTTTTGGAAAAAAATATGCGAATTTTACAACAACTTGCTTAATGAGTTCTTTGCTGTTGCCTTTGATTTAATGACTTTCGAAAAAGAAACGGTAATAGCAATGGCCGCAGCTTATCTGCAAAACAACCTTTTAAGCATATAGGCCAAAAGTGGCTGTTTGTCAATGGCAAGAAAACGACAAGTTCGCCGTTTTTTGGTTTGTTGATCTTGTCAAGTTGCTATACGTATACTTTACCGCCGCTACCTTTCCCACGCCGCACACAATCCGAAAAATATCACGAGCCTAGGGGGCCGAGAGATAAGAAGGTTTCAGCTGCCTACTTTTTCACCCACCATGATAGATTATCCAGACTGTTTTCAGCCATTTAGTCGCCTGCACCTCTTTATGAGGTCATAAAAACGCAAACGTGCCGGCAGCAACAAGCGCAATTGATAAAGCAGCAAAGTAGCCGTGCTGCAAAATAAGGCTATTTTATGGCAGAGCAACAGGTCAAGGTATAGTTTGATACAATTAAGTTCACTGGCCTAGTTTATGTGTTCGATGTTTAACAGTTTGGCGTCTGACGTGTTTACTTTTCGAATGGAGTTTTCAAGCTAAGACCGGTAAAGCAGCTGAAATAAGCGAGAGACATTTACCGGTACGGAGGCTCAGACTTCACCCGACAGTATTCCTTGCATTAAGGAAAGCTAGTCAGTGTTATTGAGAAATGAACGCGAGAGGAGAGCGATACTGCATAATCTTCCGTTATGCGTGCATGGTCAAAATAAGACTAATCTTTTTGTATTGGAGTTTGTATTAACGAATGATCGGTTTAACGTTTGGTTTTATTGCATTTGCAGAACTTAAGCTTAGGTAGGTTATTTAAACTTCCAGGTTAATGAAAACTGCCTTGGGTTTTAAAGGTCGTTGTACGGGCCGCCTTCGTTTGCAGCAGATAAATCATTACAGTATCAGGTTCAGTTCCGCCATTTTGTGAACTATTTACCGTAACAAAGAGAGATTATTTTGCAGAAAAGCAAGTTTGACTTCGGACGCTCAATTTTTCCGGTACATTTTCGTAAAAATTTATGGGGTAAGGGACAATAGTTTCTTTTGTTTAGACGCGAATTTACATTGTAAAGGGTAGGATTTTTTTGAAGAAAATTACTTCAGGGAATTTTCCGATTACACTTAATCCTGCGTTTAATTAAATATTGACATAACATGTCGCAGTGGTGCTTAGTTACATTTCGGTTTTCGGAAAAAATAGATACAATTAGTACATGAGTTAACAACATATCTAACAAGTTGTACACACTCGGTTTTGTTCGATCTTTTATGCGATTTGTTTAACCTGTTGATTTCACAAAAGTCCCGGAATTTGATGCCACTTAAGGCGGAGCTCCCAACACAATGTTGCTTAATGGCGATGTGGGGTAAAGTACCGTCTGTATCAAGGCAATCGTGCCAAAGGCGGAGACAGGACCGCAGGGACATTGCGAAAACAACCGACTGACAACTTAGTCCCACCGTCACACCTTTTGCTCGCGTAAGAATATGACGATTACGTCATGGTTTTCGCTTGTCACTGTAATCGAAAGTAGTAACCTGGTCCTAGCGTGCGGTCGTCCAACGGCCTAAATTAATAGACCGCGCGACATGGTCGAAATAAACAAGCAACAAGGTCGTAGACCCAATTTATAAACGCAGTATTAGGCGAAGCAATGAGTATGAAAGAGATAATTTTTTTAAAGTTGGTGATCTTTCCGAGGTGTAGTAAGGCCTAATAGTAACTTAAAGGGCTCTTTTGGCGTTATTCTGCGCACAAATCCCGGCGCTACTGTTATTGTAGCGGATTTTACAGTCGATTTCGCCTCGAGGCGACGTTATCGGCTACATGTTTTGCCCCGTTGCTAGTATTCTACCCGAGCCCTGGAATTCTTTGGGTCTTAGGGAAAATTCCGGGCCCAACCTGGGTGATTTATGACAGCCATTTGACTCGTCGTCACGGTAAGGTTAAAATCCTGTTTACCTAGGGACTTTTGCCGTGACTCTTGCCCGAAAACTGATCAATATTGTATAAACGACCGTCAGTTTGACGGCGGCAAAGATGAATCCGCTTACTGACAACGGTTTGTCAATTTTAACTTAGCAGAAAATGCTTGGCCGACGTTATAATTGCTTTAAAGAAAAGGTTGTTATTATTTTTGCGTTTTTGACTTATTAAAATGCCTTATAGTAACGGTTTTGCTAAACAGAGTCACCGTTCGTTGGCACCGAATGAACAAGCTGTGTAATAGGCTTTAAATTGTTTAAACTCGTCCTGTAATGAATCTGTTTGAAATGGAGTATTGATTGAAAATGGGATTGGTTAGCCAAACTGAGCATTGAAATTATTCTTTTTTGTACGAAACTTTTCTCGTTTGTAACTTGCACAATCTGCTTTTTGTTGTGCTATAGTTTTGAATGTAACACGAGTGATGTTGTTTGATTTTGTTCGTAATCTTGCAGTCAGCTTCATTGTCCTGTTATTAGTTGAAAACGGCGCTATCTGGCCCTTTTTCTGTGAACTTGGTTTAAAACAAGTTCAAAGCTTAATAAGTTGAGAAACTTCTTATAATATCTTATAATTATAGTTCTCAACTTGAAAACAAAATGCGAAGTTATAAGAAGTTTTATTTCAATGTCTCTTCAAAAATAAAAAAATAGGTGAAATTGGTTTGGAAAATACTATTTTCTTTGTTTATTGATTTTATTTAGCTCTTTTTCGACGTCTATTGAGCCGCCGTCCACGCCGCTATGGAAATGATTCGTGACAAAAATTTTTTCAAATTCTCGCTTTTTCACCCATTGTGATCTAACAAGTCATTTTTTCTCAGCACCCCAGTATACTTGAGTCCGGGGCCAGACGACCTTTTTTTACATCCTGTATAGTAGTTAAGACACTGGGGTCAGTTACACTTCACTTTTTAAAGTATTCAGACGCCACAGTCACTGAAAATCGAGGTAGGTCGCGTGTTACGTGACGTTCGAGCGACAATGTGAATCAGATTGTAATATTAGAGTTCAAATACCAGAAAAAATACGAAACTAAATGGTTTTTAACTATTATGGTTTAAAAGTTTATTGAGAACTTTAACCTCTTGGAGTGATGTATCTAATGTCAGTTAGTAATTTTTTACACTGTAATTTTGTCGATATTAACCTTGTACTTTTGTAAAACCTTTTTTGAGCAATCTGTGACACTATAAATTTTTTCCGTTCAGGACAACGCGCAAAACAAAAGTTTTGTAACAATTAAGTCTTTTGTTACGTCATAATCGATTGTTGATTCAAGCGCTGATCGTCGAGGCAAAATGTATGGGCCGCAACCACTTGTGCCATCTTCTATGATGACCTACCCACCGCCGCTATATCACCGACCGGCACGGTTCTCACTGTCACCGTCGGCCGGGTCTGGCGTGTCCGGATGCCCGCAGAATTACTATCCTCACCACGTTAGCAATTCTGCAGCGGCCGCCGCTGCCGCAGCGATGTATGGCAGTTATGACGGGTTCATGCCGGGCTATATGTCGTCAGACCCTTGCAAGCAAGCATTGATAATGGCTTCACAAGCTGCTGGCTTTCCTGGGGTCGGTGGAGAATACAATTCAAACTTTGGTAAGTTACACCGCTTCGATTTCGTGTTGAAATTATTGGCTTTGCGTAATGATTTGACAAATGCGTGATTTAGGTATACTATTGTGCCAAAAATTACGGGTTTGTGTATGGATTAAGACCCTTTGAAGGTAGTCCGCCTAAAGCATTTTGCGCTTTAGAATAAAAGGCTAGCGTGTTATAGTAAATCTCTGGTAATGCAATGATTAAAATAGTTGTCGGATTTGTGACTTAACACTAATCCGGCATCTTTTCTACATGCGCAAATGCGTAAAATTCCAGGTTTTAAGCAGCGTACCTAGGTCTGTCAGCGTGCCTTTCATGCGAGTCCTGCTCGGTTAGTTAGGGCACTGTTGCAACAACTTAATGAACTTCAATGTCAATCAGCCGAATCAAGCCTTGTCATTTTAAAACAAACAATGCTTGCGAAGTGATTCATTTCACATTTTTTGACTGCAGAGCGGCTTTTTTTATTTCTAATTTTTACGTTTTGGAAATGTCTGTTGCAATTTATAGACCCTAATTTTCGTTGCCAAATAACAGATATGCATGCCTTTGTAAATTCCACGTAATAAGACTGTTCGCGTCAGATGACTTCAATAAAATTTTGGACCGAATGCTCATAAATGGATTTTAATATTCAATCGTTTATGAAATCTTGAAATTATAATACTTTAAGCGTACAACTATATTTAGGCGCTTTAGGGCACTGTTGCTACGCAGTATAGGGGAATGCAAAAGATGTTAAATGCAATGTTATGTGCTAGTGAAAGTTATGATAGAGAATATTAATCTGTAATTTGTTTAATCACGGCGATACCTGTATAGGAAATATTTGAAGTAATAAGAATTTAAAAGCAATTTGTTGCTTTCTTTTTTACTGTTGATGGTTGTTAATTTTCAATATTTTGTGACGTGCAAAAACTTTCCCCTTTTCAGGTCAAAATTTTAAACCCACGTAAAGGATCGCAGCACATAGAAAAATGCCGAATTTTGTGTAATTCTCGCATAGTAATGACTCTTTAATAGAATTACAGCCTAGCAAAATTCCGCTGACAATTGACCACTTTTGACAATCTGATATTAAACCAATTACATTCTTATTTAAAGTTGTATCTATTAAGTGTATAGAATTTGCATGCACCCCTGATCGTTTAATATAGGGGTTTTCAGCTTAATTTTGGGAAAATTTATGGGAGGCAGCTTGCATGAAATGACGCCATTTTGAACGTTAAAACGTCCTCAACAAACTTTTACCATAAACGTTCGGTAGTTTCAACTAAAAATGTTTTACAGACATAGAGGTACCTTAAAGGAAAGTCATTAATCTATACACAGCAAATATCTACCATTTTGTCATTTGAATCCTTGCATAGACGATTCAAAGCCAAGTAAGCAAAGAAGGGCGCGTGCAAACTACAGCCAGTGGCAGTTAGAAGAATTGGAAAGAGCTTTCCACACAACGCATTATCCTGACATTTTTATGAGAGAAGCTTTAGCTCTTCGGCTTGATTTAATCGAAGCCAGAATACAGGTAAATTTGACAAGGTTTGGATTAAATTTTAACGAATTTTTCCTGCGTTCATTTGCTGAATCTGGCATGTATCCAAAAATGACAACATTTTGCGTGTCAAAATTCTTCATACGTTACAAATGTTTTATAAGCTTTACGTTTTAAAAGCTTGTAAAAATGTCAATAATTTTGTTAGCCTTGGCTTGTCTTATTTTCTTATTTTTTTTACTTAATATTGTTTGTCTTTTATAATTACACCACTTTAAACTTTTTTCTTGCGTCGGAAAAACCTTGTAAAAATTCATAGATTTTTACTTGCTCTCAACGAACATAGACATAGTATAAACATTTATTTTTTCAAATGAAACATGATTAATTTTCCACTTTTATAAATGCACAAAATTTGACATAACTCTGTTGTAGGAAACGAGAATTTTAAATCGCGACTGATATAGTAACAGAAGACAAAGAGATGTCCATTACTATCGCCAAAGCTTCCTTAAGTTGTAAAAAGCTATCCCTGATAACCTCGTTATCTAATCATCGCGGATTTATCCGATTTTTAATTGGATCACGCTCCCGATGATGAAAAAATCTACTTCGTGACTTAAAAATTAAAAGGCGCTTTAATAGACTTAAAAAGTTGCGAAATATGACGCTGTCTGTATAGTCGCGTTCGGATGATTAACATTCTTTATAACGTTAGCTGAAATGATTGTTTTTGTTTAGTTTTGAATTCATTGAATTCAAATTGTCAGGTCCATTTGATTTGCTTCATGCGTCTATGAGTGTTCTGTCACCTTTTTTTACAGAAAAACAAATTGTTTCCATATTTTTTATTATTCCCATCCACTCTCAGTTTTATTAAAGCATTTGGGTGTCAGCTTCCTTCGAACAAAGGTGTTTTTGATTTTTGGTGACCCCAACAAAGGTTTTAGCGCTAAAAATCTTTCTTATTTCTTTACGCATTACCGTAATTTACCTGATGCGCAATTTCTTAAACATGATAGATATGGGAAGTGGCTTCACTTCTAATGGATAGCGCGAATCATCTTTTGTTACGTCACCGAGTCGTAACATTCACTTCATAAACGCACATTAAAACCTTGTAAGGTTGAAAAGCGCTAACTGATTGAGTCATGACATTCTCTGGTTAGGTGAAGTCAGCTGATTGACAGGGATCTTTAGAGGGATCTAAAAATCGTTAAATGATGTGGAAAGTAGGCTGTAGGCATCCGGGGTAGCCTGTTTTCCGCTTGATCGAACCGGGGAACGAAATGTCCACAAACAAAGCTTTCTTTGAACTTACTTAACTTGAACCAAATGCGGCGCCAGCCAAAGATGAGCGGACTCACTTTCGGATCGACGAATCTCTTCATTTTTTCAGGCTGTGAATTGTTTTGCAAACATGCCAGCAGCCTAAAATCAGGCTCGTAAAAGCATGTTTGTATTATGATGGTAAACTAGTCCACTTTAATCTCACCGGTCTAGCCTACAACTTTGGGCTCGTTTGAGCTCGTTTTAATGTCCTATTCACATATTAGACAAATGAACTCTGACACCTTACTAGGACTGACTACACGTCGTTTATTGCGCGTCGCAGAATTGCCGTCAAGCGTTCATCGTGTTTATGATGTCATAGACCTTTTGGCCTAAACGAGTATGACGTGATAATTCATTAGCTTAATGTTGATGAAAACTAACTCCGAAAACTGTTTCGGTTCAAAGCAAAAACAATGGTATGGATTGATCCATTGCAAAAAGTCTTTTAAGTTTTTCTTCAACATTTTTTGTGCTTGTTCTAGTCGTTTATGTAATCTGTAACCACTTGTCATAATTTATCTCCAGCGCTTAGTCTAGGGAAAAAAAACTTCAAAATCAACTTGTTCTTTTTCATAATTGATTTTCTTGTTAACCGCTTCTTCATCATAGATAAGTACACAGGAGTTTTCTAATTATAAATTATTGACTCACACTGTTTATGTTTTTTTCGCCGGGTTTTGTTTAAAAATGGCCGAATGACAAATTAAACGCAAATTTGTAATCTTTTTGGGTTGTTTTTACACGGTTTTAAATTAGTAACACTTGTGAGTAATTAGTTCTCTGTAATAATGTAAACGAACATACGACTACAATAATATTGATGTGGTTCTTTGCGTAATATTAGAATTACATCACTTAGTTTATTGTTAAAAGTTAATCAATTTCTATTAAACCGTCTAATAGGTCTAATTGAACCGAATTGCTTGACTCAAGATAAAAATTGTCGAGTAAAGTTGATTCTCAATTTGATTTATTCAGTTAATCTCGGCGCGTTTGTAAAGTGTGGGATAAACAAGCAACGAGGAAGATTTCGCATCTGTAATTTAAAACGAATAATTAATTCGATAATTAAAGGACAAAAACGCCCCGGTCCCATCCAATCGACCTTCCTGAAACCTACGACGCGTCGCAAAGACGGTCGAATTAATTTTCATTCCTATCTCTTGTGTTGTTCTTTGTTGACAGCGAATAGTTAAGCGAACAACACTATTGTGTAAACTTTTAAAATTTTAACAAAACTTAATATGTTTCTGGAAATGGGCGAATCAGCAGCTGCTAAGTCCCTTGTTCCTGTGCGTTAACAGAGGCGTTTGTGTCGTCACAATGCGTTGATTAAGATATCGAGTTTTCTTCAATTTCTATAGCGCAAGGATTGGGAAACTTTCCAAACGGATTACTGCGTTTGCCACGTTTATTCATGGTGACGTAATAATCGTTGACGAGCAACAACCAATCGGAAACTACGTTAAGTATTTTCAGCCGTTTTTTCTTGCCGATTTTCCGTCGTTCTTTTGGCCATTGGTTACCCGTGGGAGTTCCACTTTGACTATGAGACGTGAATCTCAGAACAAAGCTCTTAGAATTTTCTAGAATTGCGGTTCTTGCAACGCGTAAAAGTAAACTGTTACAGACAGTATCCATTTCAGGACAATGTGTCGACTTTCTGCTCTGTTATTTCGCCCACTGCTGTATAAGCGTTTTCAATGAGCCTTAACCAGTGTTAATTGATAAACTCAACAACGAGGAGTTGGTTAGATGTTAGTGCGCCACCCTGTTTCGCGATTGAGCAATTATATGCTAATCCGCTGCTAAACTGGTGTTAATTAACCGGAATTCGATTATTTGCCTGGATTAGGGGTATCCCCTGACCAAAGAGATTTCATTCAAGGTTGTTAATTTACCTAATTTTCTGTTGTTGTAATAAGATAGCTCTGAAAGTGACTTTTGTAGATTAAATTAGTCGGAAAATTTTCACGGGAACCTTGTCACACTTTTGTAATGAAATGATTAAATTTGATGTCATGCTTCAAACTAATCTGCAGACCAGTTCATTCAAAATACTTACCCTCATCCAAAGCTGTGATTGTGGAAAGCTTTAAAACTAACGCGCTAAAGTGCGAGTGGTTCGCTGAATATAAATTATAAAGAATGACAACATAATATTTTCTTTTTGACAAATTATCAGCAAGTGCAAACACTGCAGTGCAGTTAAATGTTTTAATTGCATATCAAAAATATAATGCATATGACCCATCACAGAATACGATAACTGACACAAAAATTTTATTTCGTAAGGAAACCAATTTTCAATAAACCATTTTTGTTATGAATTTCGGCAATTCCGTGTTCTATTGAAATGGGCCTTTCTAAAAATCACAACATTGTAAGGTTGACTCTCGCTTTTAACGTTTATTTAATTAATTATCGTTAAACTATTATTTACTAACTGATTATCGCCCTGTAAGCAGTGGCATTGTTACGCAACAATTCTTGTCATTGTTACCAAGTATCGAGTTGCAAAGCGCGTTAGCAACCCAGCGTAGGTTCAAATCTGTAATCATTATCATCGCCGAGAATTTTCATTTCTTGTATTGCGTCATAAACGGTTATGTATTACAAAACAATGCTTGACCTTTATGGGTAAGTTGAATGATTGCCTATGTTGGGTAAATAAAGTCAGGCACCGATTGGACCGACTGAAAGATGGAAAGTGCCGAATATGAAAGAGCAACCCATTACGCCCCTGCTTTGATTTTTCCACTTCACCAGCCACGCTTGTTTGGTAAATTGTAGTTGCTTCGTCTCCTTTAGATCAAGCTGGCCAGGTTTCCAACACAAACAGTGAGCAAGATAGTTAAAACAGACAAATATTCACTCCATTTAAGGCGGCCACGATAAGGGTCCGACAGACTGCCCGATATTTTGTTACGAAATCTGCTCAGAAGCAAAGGTCACGCATTCGGGTCCCGGACAACAGGATTTTGTTTTTGTAAGGGAAAAGTTTTTATTCCACTTGCCTTGCTTTTGCGCTACCGGCGATCAGTTACCTGGGCTGTCTCCGTTTAAGACAGGCGCTGTCTGCACTTTGCAATCCGTACACGGGCGCTAATGCATCAAACCCACCATTTGCGGCCGAAAGCAGAACCCTAAGCTGATTAGAAACGGGTGTTTAGATAATCACGGGCGCCCATTAGGTAACCCAAGGAGGCGTGCCTTGTTTTAGTCGAGTTCCCCGGTAACTTTAACATTGTTCTATAGTATTGTCAAATGGCTTATTTTATGCAATTTACATCAAATGAGCTTAAAGTTTTGTGCGTAATGTAACAGAAATAATAGCTTCGGTACGTCAAATGCTCTCTCTATATCCATTATACAAAGGGAGTGACCAAACATGCATTATGTCTGTTTTGGCATCATATTTAGCGTAAGAAAGTTTTCAAAAGAGCTATTTGATTATAATTTCCGTAACTGCTTCGGTTGTGAATTTTCTTTTAAACTTTTCTCTTTAACTTGTTTTCGTTCCACTCACCGTTGAGTAGAGTTGGCCACTTGACTCATCTTAATCTCTGTTTACCCTCCCTATTTTCTTCGCCTTAAAGCGAAGGCGATTCTTCAGTTTTTGTCTCATTGAACAGACAACAGAAAATTCCCCAACTGTAACTTATTAAGGGAGGCTAAAAAAACAAAACCGGTCAATCAAAAACAGCCGTTAATTACACCTGAGTCGTTCATAGTTTTTTAAGTGTTGTACGAAACGACAACAACATTCTTCATCGAGAATATTCTTGTTATTTTTAGGTCTGGTTTCAAAATCGTCGCGCAAAGCTAAGGCGGCAACTCAAGATGCAAAACAAGTCGAACAAGCCCAACCCGGACAAGAACGCGGATGGCAGCGGCAATACGACTGATGTCGGTGCTGATAAGGCGAGGGAGGACGAAGAGATCAAAGAAGATGAAGATTCGGGATGCGACAAGACATTTAACGATCCAGACACAAGATCGTTGGATGAAGATGTAAAGTCCGGAAGCGAGACGAGATCGGGAGATAAGAGAAAGAAGAAGAAACCGAAGAAGAACATGGCTGTCGCAGATGATGGAACACATGAAGCTTTCAATGAGCAAGATCTAGCTCATCCAGTTGAGAAGTCCAACATAGAGACAATGGGATCTTACAACAACATCTCTAAAAACGAATCTAGCGACCAGGTGCAAAGGTACTTCCCCGAACACAGAGCGCCCACTGGCGACCATGCGCCGGACTCGGCTATGTTTACCGAAGATCCGAATAACATGATAATGCCCTATTCGGGTTGGATGACCACTCCCAAATCAGACTCCTCCTTGAACCCTAATCCGAGAACGATAGATGTCCAATCTTCTTGCGGAAGCAGCCTCCCTTCACCCAACGGGTCTATTTTGAGTTCCCCTCAAAATGCGAACCCCCACCCGGCTGTTTTACCCCAACCAACCCCGGATGCGAACCCCATCGGAGGCACCGATACGACTATGCCCACTTCAGAACCGTACCAGAACACATCTGCTTATCCGCACGATCTTTACCCGGATGGGTATTCTCCAGTGCGTCAACCCCACGGTTCGGCCGCTTTTCCTCAACAAACCGGTGGAATGATGACGTCATATCACAGTAATCCGAGTAATTACCCCAACATCAGTTATGGCC